>NW_019944039.1:81543-89682 GCF_002910315.2 Salvelinus sp. IW2-2015 | reverse complement strand
CACTGGCTCCCAGGTCCCCTAATGTGGTTCTGTACACCCTCTAACCTGCTCAGGTCCTAATGTGTTCTGGTACACCCTCTACCTGCTCCCAGGTCCCCCTAATGTGTCTGTTTACACACCTCTAACCTGCTCCCCGGTCCCTAATGTGTTCTGTACACCCTCAGTACCCTGCTCCCAGGTCCCCTAATGTGGTTTCTGTACCCCTCTCCCCTGCTCTCAGGTCCCCCTAATGTGTTCTGTAAGACCTTACCTGCTCCAGGTCCCCTAATGTGGTTCTGTACACCCTCCTACCTGCTCCGCAGGTCCCACTCAATGTTTTCTGTACACCCTTACCTGCTCCCAGGTCCCCTCAATTGTTCGTACACCCTCTACCTGCTCACAGGTCCCCCTAATGTTGTTTCTGTACACCCTCTACGATGCTCTCCCGGCGCCCCTAATGTTGTTCTGTACACCCTCTAACTGCTCTTCAGGTCCCCTAATGTGTTCTGTACACCCTCTAACCTGGCTCCCAGGTCCCCTAATGTGTTCGTACACCTCTACTGCTTCCCAGGTCCCCTAATGTTGTTCTGTACACCCTCTACCTGCTCCATGGTCCCCCTAATGTGTTCTGTACACCTATAAACTGCTCCCAGGTCCCCTAATGTTGTTCTAGTACAAACCCCTCTACTGCTCCCCGAGGTCCCCCTGATTGTTCTGTACACCCTCTTACCTGGCTCCGGTCCCCAATGTGTTCCTGTACACCACCTCTACGTCTCTGCTCCCAGGTCCCCCTAATGTGTTCTGTACACCCTCTACCTGCTCCCAGGTCCCCCTAATGTGTTCTGTGGTCACCGTACACACTGTTATGATATCGTTTAGTACCTTGAGCGTGGCTGAGGTGCATCTGTGACCAGCTCGGAAACCGGATTGCACAGCGGTGAAGGTACGGTGGGATTTGAAATGGTCGGTGATCTGTTTGTTAACTTGGCTTTCAAAGACTTTAGAAATGGCTTCCGTTTCACGGGCTCCTAACCAACTGTGCTATTTTGTGTTTTTTCTGATCGTTTGTAACTTATTTTGTACCTAATGTTGATGCTACTGTCTCTTAAGACTGAAAAGTGCTTCTGGATGTCAGAACAGCGATTACTCACCTCTTACTGGACAAGGATGTTTCATTTAATGAGTCGGATGTGAAGGATATAATGCTGCTCCCAGACAAGGCCCAAATCCCCGTCATTCACATGAAGACATTAAGAAAACAAGGGTCGCAGATCAGGGTGCTTGTGAGAATTTGTCAGCGAGTGGGTAACCCGCTTCTACCATCCTTTCTATTGGCCAACGTGCAATCACTGGAGAATAAACTGGATGAGCTGATTCCTACCAACGGGACATAAAAAAATGTATTTATCTTATGTTTCACAGAGTCGTAGCTGAAAGTCGACACGGATAATATACAGTTGGCTGAGTTTTCCCTACATCGGCAGGATAGAACAGTTTTCCCTACATCGGCAGGATAGAACAGTTTTGTCCAGTCAGACAAGGGGGGGTGTGTGATGTCTAATATTAAGGAAGTCTCGAGGTATTGCTCGCCTGAGGTAGAGTACCTCATGATAAGCTGTAGATCACAATAAGAGAGTTCTCATCTATAGTATTAATAGCAGTCTATTTACCACCACAAACCGATGCTGGCACTAAGACAGCTCTCAACCAACTCTATAAGGCCATAAGCAAACAAGAAAATGCTCATCCAGAGGCGGTGCTCCTAGTGGCCGGGGACTTTAATGCAGCCACACTTAAATCAGTTTTTATCTAATTTCTACCAACATGTCACATGTGCAACCAGAGGGAAAGAAATTCTATACCACCTTTACTCCACACACAGAAATGCATACAAAGATCTCCCTCAACCTCCATTTGGCAAATCTGACCATCATTTTATCCTCCTGATTCCTGCTTACAAGAAAAAACTGAAGCAGGAAGTACTAGTGACTCGCTCAATACGGAAGTGGTCAGATGATGCAGATGCTACGCTACAGGACTGTTTTGCTAGGACAGACTGGAATATGTAACAGGACTCATCCGATGACATCGAGGAGTACACCACCGCAGTCACAGGCTTTATCAATAAATGTGTCGATGACGTGTCGATGACGTTGTCTCCACAGTGACCGTACGTACATAACCCAACCAGAAGCAATTGACTACAGGCAAAATCCGCACTGAGCTAAAGGGTGCCGCTTTCAAGGAGCAGGACACAAACTCGGATGCTTATAAGAAATCCCGCTATGCCCTCAGACGAACCATCAAACAGGCAAAGCGTAAATACAGGACTAACATTGAATCCTACTACACCAGGTACGACGCTCGTCGGATGTGGCAGGGCTTGCAAACTGTTACGGACTACAAATGGAAGCCCAGCTGCGAACTGCCTTGTGACACAAGCCTACCAGACAAGCTAGATTACTTCTATGCCCGCTTCAAGGCAAGCAACACTGAAGCATGCATGAAAGCACCGGCTGTCCCGGGCGACTGTGTGATCACACTCGCTGTAGCCGATGTGAGTAAGACCTTTAAACAGGTCAACAAAAGGTCAACAGGTTCACAAAGCCGCAGGGCCAGACGTATTACCAGGATGTGTACTCCGAGCATGCACTGACCAAGTGGCAACTGTCTTCACTGACATGTTCAACCTGTCCCTGGCCGAGTCTGTAATAGCTACATGTTTCAAGCAGACCACCATAGTCCCTGCGCTCAAAAACACCTAGTAACCTGCCTAAATGACTACCGATCCGTAGCACTCACGTCTGTAGGCATGATGTGCTTTGAAATGCTGGTCATGGCTCACATCACATCACACTGCCCTTTCACACCTGGACAAGAGGAACACCTACGTGAGAATGCTTTTCAATGACTACAGCTCAGCATTCAACACCATAGTGCCCACAAAGCTCATCACTAAGCTAAGGACCCTGGGACTAAACACCTCCCTCTACAGCTGGATCCTGGACTTCTTGATGGGCCGCCCCCAGCTGGTAAGGGTAGGCAACCACATATCTGCCACGCTGATCCTTAACGCGGGCACCTCTCAGGGGTGCGTGCATAGTCCAATCCTGTACTCCCTGTTCACCCATGACTGCGTGGCCAAGAACGACTCCAACAATATCATTAAATTTGCCGATGAAACAACGATGGTAGGCCTGATCACCGACAACAATGAGACAGCCTATAGGGATGAGGTCAGAGAACTGGCACTGTGGTGCCAGGACAATAACCTCTCCCTCAATGTGAGCAAGATAAAAGGGGATGATCGTGGACTACAGGAAAAGGACTGCCGAGCACACCCCCATTAACATCAACGGGGCTGTAGTGGAGCAGGTTGAGTGAATCAAGTTCCATGTGGCATGGGTCCTCAGATCCTCAAAAGTTCTACAGCTGCACCATCGAGTGCATCCTGACCTGTTGCATTGTAATGCGACAGATTGTAATGCGTACAGCCCAGTACATCACTGGGGCCAAGATTACAGCCATCCATGACCTATATACTAGGCGGTGTCAGAGGAAAAGCCCCAAAAATTGTCAAAGACTCTAATCATAGGCTGTTCTCTCTGCTACCGCATGGCAAGCGGTACCGGAGCATCAATTCTTGGTCCAAAAGGCTCAACAGGTTAACAGCTTCTACCCCCAATTCATAAGACTGCTGAACAATTAATCAAATGGCCACCATTAAAATAAAATAAAAAGACCAAATACCCGGACTATTTTTATTGACCCCCCTTATTGTTATGCAGCTGCTACTCACTGTTTATTATCGATTATCTATGCATAGTCACTGTACCTCCACTACCTACAGGTACATATTACCTCATTTACCTCCACTACCTACAGGTACATATTACCTCAATTACCTCCACTACCTACAGGTACATAACAATTACATAACTTTACCTCCGACATCCTAACAGGTACATATATTATCCCTCAATTACCTCCACTACCTTACAGGTACATATCTACATCATTTAACCTCCTACACCTACAGGCACATATACACTCCATATTACACTAAATATTACATTCTCACTACCCTACAGGCACATATTATCCTACAATTTACCTCCTTACTACCTACAGGATACTATCATTACTCTACTACAGCATATTACCTATCCCACTACCTAGCAGGTTCACCATATTACCCTCATTTACCTCCACTACTACAAGGTACATATTACTCAGTTTACTCCACTCCACCTACAGGTAATATTACCTCATTACTCCACTACCTACAGGTACATATTACCTAATTGTACCTCCACTACCTACAGGTACAATATACCTCATTGTTCCCTCCACTACCTACAGGTATATTTCCTCATTTACCTTCCACTACCTACAGGTACATATTACTCATTACCTCCACTACCTACAGGTACATATTACCTCAATTACCTCCACACCTACAGGTACATTTTACCTCATTATCTTCCACACCTACAGTATATTACCTCATTTACCTCCACTACTACAGGTACATATTACCTCATTTCACCTCCACTACCTACAGTATCATATAACATTCATTTACCTCCACTACCATACAGTACATATTACCTAATTTAGCCTCCCATACGTACATATTATCCATTATACTTCACTACCTACAGGTACATATTACCTCATTTACCTCCACTACCTACAGGACATATTACCTCATTTACCTCCACTACCTACAGGTAAATATTACCTATTTACCTCCACTACCTACAGGTACATATTACATCATTTACCTCCACTACCTACCGTACATATTACCTAATTTACCTTACATACCTACAGGTACATATTACATCATTACCTCCACTACCTACAGGTACATATTACCTATTATCCTCACTACCTACAGGTACATATTACTTCATTACTCCCACTACTCATACAGTACATATTACTCATTTACCTCCACTACTAGTACATATTACCTCATTTACTCGACTAACCTGTACCGTTGACTTGTACCGGTAAGCCTGTTTATTGTTATTTTATTGTTGTTCTTTATTTTTATTTAAATGTATTTAGTAAATATTTTTCTAAAACTGCATTGTTGGTTAAGGGCTTGTAATAAGCATTTCACGGTAAGGTCACTACACCTGTTGTATTTGGCGAATGGTGACAAATAACATTTGATTTGATTTGAATGCCAAGCGTCACGTCTGGAGGAAACCTGGCACCATCCCTACGGTGAAGCATGGTGGTCAGCATCATTCTGGGGGATGTTTTTTAGCGGCAGAGACTGGGAGACTAGTCAGGATCGAGGAAAAGATGAACAGAGCAAGTACAGAGGATCCTTGATGAAAACCAGCTCCTGCGTGCTCAGCGCACTCAGGACCTCAAGACTGGAGCGAATGTTCACCTTCCAACAGGACAACGACCTAAGCAACACAGCCAATACAAGGCAGGAGTGGCTTCGGGACAAGTGTCTGAATGTCTTGAGTGGCCCAGCCAGAGCCCGGACTTGAACCTGATCGACATCTCTGGAGAGACCTGAAAATAGTTGTGCCGCGCTCCCATCATCCAACTGACAAGAGCTTGAGAGGATCTGCAGAGAAGAATGAGAGAACTCCCCAAAGACAGGTGTGCTGGTCCCGTGTGGCTCAGTTGGTAGAGCATGGCGCTTGCAACGCAGGTTGTGGTTCATTCCCCACGGGGGGACCAGGATGAATATGTATGAACTTTCCAAATTTGTAAGTCGCTCTGGATAAGAGCGTCTGCTAAATGACATAAATGTAAATGTAATGCGTAATGTAGCGTCATATCCCAAGAAGACTGAGGGCTGTAATCAGCCAAAAGCTGCTTTCATACAAAGTACTGAGGGGTCTTTTATCTATACAATGCAAAAATGTTTTTTAAAAAATTGCCTTGTCATTATGGGGAATGTGTGTAGAGTGGATGAGGAATTTAAAAGAAAAATACATTTCAGAATAATGTTTTAACGTAACAAAATGTGGATTAAGGGTCTGAGACTTCCGGGATGTTACTGAAAAGCCTCACTTGAAAACCGTTTCCTCTCTTGAGCCTCTTAGTGCCTTCTTACAGGGATCCTCTTAGGATTCCTCACCTGGACCCATCTTCCTCTACTCCTCTCTTCAATGCCTCAGCATACACCCACCTTCTGCGACACTATCTGATGCTGGCAACCTCAACCTGCCTTTCTATCACTGGAGACTTCTGATCTCCAGCACATCGGGTAACCCTGTACAGTTTACACACAAGATTTGTCTTCCGACTACTCATCGCTTCCTTTGTCTAATGTCCTCCTAAAACACTTCTCAAATCTAGGAATCTCACTTCCTGCACACTTGCTGCAACATGACTATAAGCTTGGCACCTAAAACACTGAATGGTTTCAGGACAAAAGCTCTCACGGATAAATGACACATCCTAACTTGACTTTGTCGGGTAAAGACTCTGCATCAAAAACTCAGCAAGGAGAAGACAGGTTGTCTTCTCTGTTTCACCACTCTGTCGACCGGGTCTGTGTCGCACCAAACGGTGGGTGTTCACAACACCAGGAATCATCCATTTCAGGTGTTTCTCCTCGACCACTCGTTAAAGGGCAGTGCTAAGTTAAAAATATTGGCTTTTACAGGTTTATTGAGGTAGACCAATAAGCACTCTGAAAATTATGAAAATGCCGTTTTTGGTGTTGAAGTAGCGTCTTTCAGGTGTTTGGATAGGAACTTTTGGCCCGACATCATGACATAACAATGTAATGATGAAAGAGTGGAAGCTACAGAGTGGATCTATTTAGAGTGGACGCTATACCAGAAGTGTGGATCTATTAGAGTGGAGCTACCAGAGGTTGGAAGCTATTAGAGTGGGAGCTATGAGTAGCTAAGAGTGGAGCTACCCACAGTGGAGCTACCCAGATTGAGCTATGGAGCTACGCAGAGCTGGAGCTACCAGAAGTGGGAGCCTATCCTGCAGCTACGTCTGGAGCACATGACACCAAGAGTGGAGCTACCAGAGTGGAGCTGCCAGAAGTGGAGCTGCCAAGGTGGAAGCCTGGCAAGTGGAGCGTGCAAGGGAGCCACTAAAAGTTGAGCTATTAGAGTGGAATATACTAAGTGAAGTAGACAGAGTGCAACTAGAGTGAAGCTAAAAACAGTAGTGTCCAACGTATACTAGAGTGAAGCTAGTTAGAGTGGCATAGTATACTAGAGCGATGGAAGCTATTATAGTGTGAGCTATCCGAGAAGTGTAGCTATGTCCAAAGTGTACAGTTATCCAGAGTGAGGCTAGTTATGTAGGCAGTGCTGCTCTCAGGAATGGGATGTACTAGACACGTGGGAGCTCTTGTCAAGTAGTGGAAAGCTTGTACAGAGTGTACCGCGTGCCAGCATAATGAGAGCTGCCAGGAGTGGAGCGCCAAGAGTGGAAGTCGGCCCAGAAGGAGACCCGCCCGCTAATTCGAGGTGGAGCTGATTTTCGAGTGGGAGGCTATTCGATGTGGGATAGCTATTTCGACCCGTGAGGCTTAAGCGAGAGTGGAGCTACCAGAGGTGGAAGCCTACAGAGGTAGGACTATTATGAGCTGGATATACTGAGACGTGTAGAGCTTAGCTGAGTGAATAGTACGCTTACTTTCCCCTGCCTTTGCCTGTCCAGTTGTTGTTGCCATTGAAGGCGGCTCGCGTTCTCGCTTGGTTATGGGTCGTCTTGTGTCAAGCCATGTTCGACCGCTGGGCTTACCCTTTGTAGTCCACACCCGTTTGCCCAATGCTGCCACGGTTCCGAACGTCGCGGCGTCACCTGGGGGGATTCACTGTTCTCCGCATTTACGTTTGCCTGTTTTGAATGTTCGTTCTGCGCTGCGGGCTTTCTTTAGCATCCGCGTTTGTGGTCCTCTCCTGACGCGGCACCCTTTGCGCTCAGTGCGTGCATTATTGGTGTCGTCCTTGTTCTGGTGGGTTATGTCACTAGGTCCTGGGAGCTCCACGTTCAGCCTCGTCAGTCGCCCTTATTAGCCCGCTGGCTGACGGTGGAGTCTCTCGTGATGTCCATGTTAGATGCGTCGTTCCTATATCATACCAGCCTGTCCTGAGCAAACACAAGAGATTGTTTTACATTCCAACCTCTTTAATTTAATAACGCCGACGAGTT
>NW_019944039.1:63512-81518 GCF_002910315.2 Salvelinus sp. IW2-2015 | reverse complement strand
ATTGTAATACCTGCCGTTTCAGACATCAATTCGTAGTAGTGGGGGGGGGTAAAGCTGTAGTGAGGGACTTAAGCAAGTTGGTTGCCATTGTTAGGTGTGGTTGAGCGGTGATTTAGGTTGGCAGGATAGTGTTTATCTTTGGAGTGGGAGGTAAATTTCACTAAGCTTTCCCAGCAAAGGAGGGGGATGGGGGGGTGGGGGGGTAGTGGGAGGGTGTGAGGGTCAAATTTATGTTAAGTTTATGGTCTATTACCCATTTAGGAATATACTAAGAGAGTAATTAAATAAGAGGGATAATGTAACCAGCTCATGTAGGTAATGTGAGGTAATAGGTCACCAGAGTGGTAATATGTACAGGAGTGCATCCTGGACTGTAGGTAGTTGGTATGCATTGCATGACATAATGGCGTGTTACAAGTATGACTGACAGATTGTAGTGCGTAACTAGCCGCCTAAGTTATAAACAGTGAGTTAAGCGCTGGCTGCATAACAATTAGACATCACTGGGGGCCGGATAGACTTAAACTAAAAATAGTACATCCGGGTTTGTATTATTTGCCTGGTCTTCCTATTATTTGTAAACTTATATAGCAGGCGGTGTCAGAGGAAAAGCCAAAATTGTCAATGACTCTTCATAGGCTGTTTCATCTGCTAGCCGGATGCATGGCAAGCGGTACGAGGAGAACATCAATTCTTGGTCAAAAGGCTCACAGGTTAACAGCTTGTACCCCAATTCATAAGACTTGCTGAATCAATTAAAATAAATGGCCCATGTGGAATGGAAGATAGAAAGACTAGGCCGGGGACTTTTTATTGGACACCCCTTATTGTTATGAATCATACTGTACTCGCAGAGACAGAATTGATTGCAAAGGAAAGCATAGTGTGTCTATTAATTACGATACTGAGTGCTAGTATGCATAGTACTGTACACTTCACACTATCCTTACAGCGTTACATATTTACCCGTTGCTTAAGAGCATAAGTGGCTGATTGGGAGTTAAAATGTTTTACATCAGAATTTATACCTCTAGATAGCGCATAGCCTTAACTAGTGTAAATAATATAACAAGAGAATTAACATTCTTTGTTGTCTCCACTTGACGCCTCTGTGAACACTTAACCTTAACTAGGTAGGCGTGAATTAACATATGTTTGAGAGACCTCTCACGGCAAGGAATCGCTCGGCACACTCCTAAGCAAGTTGTAGTATTTTTTGGCACTGACAGTCAGTTAGCATCCACTTGAGCCTAAGCAGGTGGACAAGTATTTGTACTTCATTGTTTATACGCTACATATTTTTTTTTGGGCGTCATCACCTCGAAGGAGAATAGATTTTTATAACAATTAAATATAACCTTCTCCACTACTACAGCGCTACATTGATTTTTAATTTTTTAGGGTCAGCTCGTCCACTACTACAAGGTAGGCTTTACTCTCAAGATTTGTACGCTCACTTGCAGACTCTTCACGCAGGCTCTCACTAATCATTTACTCATTTACTCACTACGCTACTACGCGTCTATCCTGTCACTCTCCAGACATCTAATTTTCCGCTACCTACAGGCACATATTACTGCATTTACTCCCACTACTTACAGGTTCATATTACTCATTTACCTCCACTACTACAAGGTACATATTACCTCAATTACTCCACTACCTACAGGTCATATTACTAATTAACTCCACTACTACAGGTACATATTACTCATTTACTCTCCACTACTACAGGTAATATTACCTCATTTACTCCACTACCTACAGGTACATATTACCTATTACTCCACTACCTACAGGTACATATTACCTCAATTACTCCACTACCTACAGTACATTTTACCTCATTATACATTCCACTACCTACAGGTCATATTACCCCTCATTATACCTCCACTACCTACAGGTATATTACCTCATTTACCTCCACTACCTACAGGTACATAATTACTCATTTACCTTCCACTACCTACAGGTACATATTACCCTCATTTACCTCCACTACTACAGGTACATATTACCTCATTTACCTTCACTACCTACAGGTCATATTAACCTCATTTACCTCCACTACCTACAGGTCATATTACCCATTTACCTCACTACCTACAGGTACATATTACCTTATTTACCTCCACTACCTATGATACATATTACCGTCATTTACCTTCCACTACCTACAGGTACATATTACCTCATTTACCTCCACTACCTACAGGTACATATTACCTCATTTACCTCCACTACTACCGGTATATTACCTCATTTACCTCACGTACCTACAGGACATATTACCGAGGTACATATTACCTCATTTACCTCCACTACCTACAGGTACATATTACCTCATTTACCTCCACTACCTACAGGTACATATTACCTCATTTACCTCGACTAACCTGTACCCCGTTGACTTGGTACCGGTATAGCCTTGTTATTGTTATTTTATTGTTGTTCTTTTATTTTTTATTTAAATGTATTTAGTAAATATTTTTCTTAAAACTGCATTGTTGGTTAAGGGCTTGTAAGTAAGCATTTCACGGTAAGGTCTACTACACCTGTTGTATTTGGCGAATGTGACAAATAACATTTGATTTGATTTGAATGCCAAGCGTCACGTCTGGAGGAAACCTGGCACCATCCCTACGGTGAAGCATGGTGGTGGCAGCATCATTCTGGGGGGATGTTTTTTAGCGGCAGAGACTGGGAGACTAGTCAGGATCGAGGAAAAGATGAACAGAGCAAAGTACAGAGGGATCCTTGATGAAAACCAGCTCCTGCGTGCTCAGCGCACTCAGGACCTCAGACTGGAGCGAATGTTCACCTTCCAACAGGACAACGACCCTAAGCACACAGCCAATACAAGGCAGGAGTGGCTTCGGGACAAGTGTCTGAATGTCCTTGAGTGGCCCAGCCAGAGCCCGGACTTGAACCTGATCGAACATCTCTGGAGAGACCTGAAAATAGTTGTGCAGCGACGCTCCCCATCCAACCTGACAGAGCTTGAGAGGATCTGCAGAGAAGAATGAGAGAAACTCCCCAAAGACAGGTGTGCTGGTCCCGTGTGGCTCAGTTGGTAGAGCATGGCGCTTGCAACGCCAGGGTTGTGGGTTCATTCCCCACGGGGGGACCAGGATGAATATGTATGAACTTTCCAATTTGTAAGTCGCTCTGGATAAGAGCGTCTGCTAAATGACATAAATGTAAATGTAATGTAATGTAGCGTCATACCCAAGAAGACTGGAGGCTGTAATCAGCCAAAAGCTGCTTCAACAAAGTACTGAGGGTCTTTTTCTATACATTTGCAAAAATGTTTTTAAAAAATTGCCTTGTCATTATGGGGAATGTGTGTAGAGTGATGAGGATTTAAAAAGAAAATACATTTCAGAATAATGTTTTAACGTAACAAAATGTGGATTAAGGGTCTGAAGACTTTCCGGATGTTACTGAAAAGCCTCACTGAAAACCGCTTTTCCTCTCTATTGACCTCGGCCTTCTTACAGGGATCCTCTTAGGATTCCTCACCCTGGACCCATCTTCCTCTACTCCTCTCTTCACTGCCTCAGCATACAACACCTTCTGCACTACTCTGATGCTGGCAACCTCAACCTGCCTTTCTATCACTGGAGACTTCTGATCTCCAGCATCATGGGTAACCCTACAGTTTACACACAGATTTGTCTTCCGATACTACACGTTCCTTTGTCTAATGTCCTCCTAAACACTTCTCAAATCTAGGAATCTCACTTCCTGCACACTGCTGCAACATGACTATAAGCTTGGCACCTAAAACACTGTAATGGGTTCAGGACAAAAGCTCTCACGGGATAACTGACACATCCTAACTTGACTTTGTCGGGTAAAGACTCTGCATCAAAACTCAGCAGGACAGACAGTGTCTTCTCTGTTTCACCACTCTGTCGACCGGGTCTGTGTCGCACCAAACGGTGGGTGTCACAGACACCAGGAATCATCCATTTCAGGTGTTTCTCCTCGACACTTAAAGGGGCAGTGCAGTTAAAAATATGCTTTACTAGGTTTATGAGGTAGAAATAACACTCTGAAATTATGAAAATGCGCTTTTTGTGTAAGAGCTGTTCAGGTTGGATGGAACTTTTGGCCCACATCATGACATCACAATGTAATATGAAGAGTGGAGCTACCAGAGTGGATCTATTAGAGTGGAGCTACCAGAGTGGATCTATTAGAGTGGAGCTACCAGAGTGGAGCTATTAGAGTGGAGCTATTAGAGTGGAGCTACCAGAGTGGAGCTACCAGAGTGGAGCTACCAGAGTGGAGCTGCCAGAGTGAGCTGCCAGAGTGGAGCCTGCCCAGAGTGGAGCTGCCAGAGTGGACGTTACCAAGTGAAGCTATTAGAGTGGATATACTAGAGTGAAGCTAACAGAGTGGATATACTAGAGTTGAAGCTAACAGAGTGGGATATACTAGACAGTGAAGCTATTAGAGTGGATATACTAGAGTGAAGCATTAGAGTGGAGCTACCAGAGTGGAGCTACAGAGTGAAGCTACCAGAGTGGAGCTATTAGAGTGGAGCTGCCAGAGTGGATATACTAGAGTGGAGCTGCCAGAGTGGAGCTGCCAGAGTGGAGCTGCCAGAGTGGAAGCTGCCAGAGTGGCGAGCTAGCCAGATGGAGCGCAGATGGAGCTATTGAGTGAGCTATCAGTGCTATCGAGTGGAGCTACTTGCGTGGAGCTACCAGAGTGGAGCTACCAGAGTGGAGCTACCAGAGTGGAGCTATTAGAGTGGATATACTAGAGTGAAGCTACCTGAGTGGATAATACCTACATAAGGTTATTTTCAACCCTTTTAATTAATAACCACTGGTTGTTGCTGATGGAAAGAGATCATGTCACCCTCAAAACATGCATCTTATGACCACTTGTTTTCCATCAACATGTTTTCTGTCTTATTTGACACCCTCTGCTAACTCTGCTCTTACACTTCATTCCTCCATTAACTTAGAGGAAACCAGATTGCGTCATTACCAGGGAGGAGACATGTGTTATCTAGCGAGGAAACCAATCATTACCAGGTTAGGAGACAGGTGTTATCTAGCAGAGGAAACCATATCATTACCAGGGTAGGAGACAGGTGTTATCTAGCAGAGGAAACCATATCATTACCAGGGTAGGAGAGAGGTGTTACTGCAGAGGAAACCACATCATTACCAGGGTAGGAAACAGGTGTTATCTAGCAGAGGAAACCATATCATTACCAGGGTAGGAGAGAGGTGTTATCTAGCAGAGGAAACCGTATCATTACCGGGTAGGAGACAGGTGTTATCTAGCAGAGGAGAAACCATATCATTAACAGGGTAGGAACAGGTGTTATCTAGCAGAGGAAACATATCATTACCAGGGTAGGAAAGGTGTTATCTAGCAAGGAAACCGTATCATTACCAAGGGTAGGAGAAAGGTGTTATCTAGCAGAGGAAACCATATCATTACCAGGTAGGAGAGAGTGTTATCTAGCAGAGGAAACCATATCAACCAGGATAGGAGACAGGTGTTATCTAGCAGAGGAAACCATATCATTACCAGGGTAGGAGACAGGTGTTATCTAGCAGAGGAAACCATATCATTACCAGGGTAGGAGACAGGTGTTATCTAGCAGAGAACCACTTCATTACCAGGGTAGGAGACAGGTGTTATCTACAGAGGAAACCATATCATTACCAGGGTAGGAGACAGGTGTTATCTAGCAGAGGAAACCATATCATTACCAGGGTAGGATACAGGTGATTCTCATACGCAGAGGAAACATATCATTACCAGGGTAGGAGACAGGTGTTATCTAGCAGAGAAGACCACATCATTACCAGGGTAGGAGACAGGTGTTTCTAGCAGAGGAAACCACATATTACCAGGGTAGGAGACAGGTGTTATCTACCCGAGAGAAACCACATCATTACCAGGGTAGGAGACAGGTGTTACAGTGGGGCAAAAAAGTATTTAGTCAGCCACCAATTGTGCAAGTCTCCCACTTAAAAAGATGAGAGAGGCCTGAGAGCCTTTTCATCATAGGTACACTTCAACTATGACAGACAAAATTAGAAAAAAAAATCCAGAAAATCACAATGTAGGATTTTAATGAATTTATTTGCAAATTATGGTGGAAAATAAGTATTGGTCACCTACAAACAAGCAAGATTTCTGGCTCTCACAGACCTGTAACTTCTTCTTTAAGAGGCTCCTCTGTCCTCCACTCGTTACCTGTATTAATGGCACCTGTTTGAACTTGTTATCAGTATAAAAGACACCTGTCACAACCTCAAACAGTCACACTCCAAACTCCACTATGGCCAAGACCAAAGAGCTGTCAAAGGACACCAGAAACAAAATTGTAGACCTGCACCAGGTGGGAAGACTGAATCTGCAATAGGTAAGCAGCTTGGTTTGAAGAAATCAACTGTGGGAGCAATTATTAGGAAATGGAAGACATACAAGACCACTGATAATCTCCCTCGATCTGGGGCTCCACGCAAGATCTCACCCCGTGGGGTCAAAAATGAATCACAAGAACGGTGAGCAAAAATCCGAACCACACGGGGGACCTAGTGAATGACCTGCAGGAGCTGGGACCAAAGTAACAAAGCCTACCATCAGTAACACACTACGCCGCCAGGACTCAAATCCTGCAGTGCCAGACATGTCCCCCTGCTTAAGCCAGTACATGTCCAGGCCCGTCTGAAGTTTGCTAGAGAGCATTTGGATGATCCAGAAGAAGAAGGGAGAAAGTGATATGGTCAGATGAAACCAAAATATTACTTTTTGGTAAAAACTCAACCTCGTGTTTGGAGGACAAAGAATGCTGAGTTGCATCCAAAGAACACCATACCTACTGTGAAGCATGGGGTGGAAACATCATGCTTTGGGGCTGTTTTTCTGCAAAGGCACCAGGACGACTGATCCGTGTAAAGGAAAGAATGAATGGGGCCATGTATCGTGAGATTTTGGTGAAACCCTCCTTCCATCAGCAAGGACATTGAAGATGAAACGTGCTGGGTCTTTCAGCATGAAAGATGCCCAAACACACCGCCCGGGCAATGGAGTGGCTTCGTAAGAAGCATTTCAAGGTCCTGGAGTGGCCTAGCCAGTCTCCAGATCTCAACCCCCATAGAAAATCTTTGGAGGGATTTGAAAGTCCGTGTTGCCCAGCAACAGACACAAACATCACTGCTCTAGAGAATCTGCATGGAGGAATGGGCCAAAATACCAGCAACAGTGTGTGAAAACCTTGTGAAGACTTACAGAAAACGTTTGACCTCTGTCATTGCCAACAAAGGGTATATAACAAAGTATTGAGATAAACTTTTGTTATTGACCAATATACTTATTTTCCACCATAATTGGCAAATAAATTCATAAAAATCCTACAATGTGATTTTCTGGAATTTTTTTTCTCATTTTGTCTGTCATAGTTGAAGTGTACTATGATGAAATTTACAGGCCTCTCTCATCTTTTTAAGTGGGAGAACTTGCACAATTGGTGGCTGACAAAAATACTTTTTGCCCCACTGTATCTAGCAGAGGAAACCATATCATTACCAGGGTAGGAGACAGGTGTTATCTAGCAGAGGAAACCATATCATTACCAGGGTAGGAGCAGGTGTATACTATCAGAGGAAACCAGATCATTACCAGGGTAGGAGACAGGTGTTATCTAGCAGAGGAAACCATATCATTACCAGGGTAGGAGACAGGTGTTATCTAGCAGAGGAAACCATATCATTACCAGGGTAGGAGACAGGTGTTATCTAGCAGAGGAAACCATATCATTACCAGGGTAGGATACAGGTGTTATTTAGCAGAGGAAACCATATCATTACCAGGGTAGGAGACAGGTGTTATCTAGCAGAGGAAACCGTATCATTACCAGGGTAGGACAGGTGTTATCTAGCAGAGGAAACCGTATCATTACCAGGGTAGGAGACAGGTGTTATCTAGCAGAGGAAACCATATCATTACCAGGGTAGGAGACAGGTGTTATCTAGCAGAGGAAACCGATCATTACCAGGTAGAGACAGGTGTTATCTAGCAGAGGAAACCGTATCATTACCAGGGTAGGAGACAGGTGTTATCTAGCAGAGGAAACCACAACACAGAGTGATCTTTGTGTGCGTCCCTAACGGTACCCTACATGGTATGAAAGTTGTTTCTAGAAATAGTTTTCCCTGCTGTTCCGTCAGCAGCCAGCAGGGGGCAGCACAGGCCCTCTGGACAACTTGATAGCTTCAGATGATGATCAAAGCACCTTAGCTAGTGAGTTCAAGGCTGTGTTGTGTGTGTGTGTGGGTGGTGGGTGGGTGGGTGGGTGGGTGGGTGGGTGGGTGGGGGCGGGCGGGCCGGGGCGGGCGTGCCGGCGGCGTGCTTTTGAGCTTAGCGATTAATCATTAATCACCTTCTACGCTGAAGTTTCACGCAAGCTGTTACCCAGAAACGCCTCCTGAGAGCTATACTCAATCTCTGACAAGAAAACACACGCCCACTCTCTCCCTCATTCCTTCTCTATCTCTCTGCCACTTTCCCTCTCTCTCTCCTCCATCTATTTCTCTGCCACTTTCCTTCTACTCTCTCTCTCTCATCATCTCTCTGCCACTTTCCTTTCTCTCTCTCTCATCTCTCTGCCACTTCTTCCTCTTTCTCCTCTCTCTCCATCTCTCTGCCCCACTTTTCTCTCTCCTCTCCATCTCGTCCTTCTCTCTATCTCTCCATCTCTCTGCCACTTTCCTCTCTCTCTCCTCTGCCACTTTCCTTCCCTCTCCTCTCCATCTCTCTGCCACTTTCCTTCCTCTCTCTCTCCATCTCTCTGCACTTTCCTTTCTCCTCTCTCCATCCTCTACTGCCACTTTCCCTTTCTCTCTCTCTCCATTTCTCTGCCACTTTCCTTTCTCTCTCTCCATCTCTCTGCCACTTTCCTTTCTCTCTCTCTCTATCTCTCTGCCACTTTCCTCTCTCTCTTTCTCTCTCTCTTTCTTTCTCTCAATTCAATTTCAGTTTAGGGGGTTATTGGCATGGGAAAAACATGTTAACATTGCCAAAGCAAGTGAAATAGATAATATACAAAAGGGAAATTAACAATAACAATTAAGAGTAAACATTACACTCACAAAAGTTTCTTAATTAAGAATGTCAATTGTCATCTTATGTCTATATACATTGTTGTAATGATGTGCAAATGGTTAAAGTACAAAAGGGAAAATAAATAAATATAGGTTGTATTTACAATGGCGTTTGTTCTTCTCTGGTTGGTATTTTATTATCGTAACAGGTGACAAATCTTGCTGCTGTGAAGGCACACTGTGGTATTTCACCCAATAGATATGGATTTGTTTTCAAATTCTTTGTGGATCTGTGTAATCTGAGGGAAATATGTGTCTCCAATATGGTCATACATTTGGCAGGATTTAGGAAGTGCAGCTCAGTTTCCACCTCATTTTGTGGGCAGTGGGCACATAGCCTGTCTTCTCCTGAGAGCCATGTCTGCCTACGGCGGCCTTTCTCAATAGCAAGGCTATGCTCACTGAGTCTGTACATAGTCAACGCTTTGCTTAAGTTTGGGTCAGTCACAGTGGTCAGGTATTCTGCCGCTGTGTACTCTGTGTTGAGGGCCAAATAGCATTCTAGTTTGCTCTGTTTTTTTGTAAATTCCAACGTGTCAAGTAATTGTCTTTTTGTTTTCTCATGATTTGGTTGGGTCTAATTGTATTGCTGTCCTGGTGCTCTGTGGGGTCTGTTTGTGTTTGTGAATAGAGCCACAGGACCAGCTTGCTTCTGCATGCAGAGTCTCAATTTGATGTTTTGTGAATTCTTGGTTGGTGAGCGGACCCCAGACCTCACAACCATAAAGGGCAATGGGTTCTATAACTGATTCAAGTATTTTAAGCCTGATCCTAATTGGTATGTCACATTTTATGTTCCTTTTGATGGCATAGAAGGCCCTTCTTGCCTTGTCTGTCAGATCATTCACAGCTTTGTGGAAGTTACCTGTGGCGCTGATGTTTAGGCCAAGGTGTGTATAGTTTTATGTGTGCTCTCGGGCAACGGTGTCTAGATGGAATTTGTATTTGTGGTCCTGGCAACTGGATATTTTTTGGAATAGTATAATTGTTGTCTTACTGAGATTTACTGGTTACTTAACTTACTTAACTGACTAACCAGGTCTGACAGAATCTGTGCAGAAGATCTAGGTTCTGCTGTAGGCCCTCCTTGGTTGGAGACAGATCTAGGTTCTGCTGTAGGCCCTCCTTGGTGGAACAATCTAGTTTCTGCTTAGGCCCTCCTTGTTGGAGACAGAATTTAGGTTCTTGCTGTAGGCCCATACCCTTGGATGTGGGAACAGAAGCACAGATGAATCAGGCAAGAAACAGGATTAATCACAAACAGAAAGACAGTTTTACGATTCAGATTCTAGTAGGTGGAACCTGCTGCAGACTTCTTAGTGCCACCTCGCCCCAATTAGTATATATATGTTAAGAGGTGGGCTCACCTGCATCCTGTCCTAACCCCATGGCCCTGTGAAAAAATGGCGTTTTTTTTGCAAGATTTAACTGACCAATTTTAGAATTTGTATGTTGTCCCCTAACACCACTTCCATTCAATTTGTAAAAGGCAACCCTCAGGCTAAATTGAGCCACAAAAGCGTTTTGAAATTCAACAAAGCATGAAAGACTAGTCTTTTTTTTTGTTGTTTGTCAAATGGGGTCTGCAGATGAATAATGTGGTCCGTTGATACGTAAATTTTCGTAAAAACCAATTACATTTGCTCCATAACATTGTTTTCATTAGAAATTGTACGAGTCGCTGTTGAAATATAATGCAGAGGATTTTCCCAAGGTTGCTGTTACGCATATCCCATTATTGGAGTCTCTCTCACTCTCTTCTTTAGCATAGGAAGACAGAGGGTTTCAGAGACAGAGAAGTCCCAGGTTTCCCAGAGGACAGGAACATGAGGCTTCAGAACAGAAGTCAGTGTTCCTCCAGAGACAGAAACAGAGGTGTTTCAGAGACAGGCAAATACGAGGTGTTCAGCGAACAGGAAGACAGTGCTTGAACAGAAACCATGTTGCCAAGACGGAAAAGCGGTTCAAGAACAAAGGAAGACAGAGGTTCTGCAGAGACAGGAAAGACAGTGTTGACCAGAGACAGGAAGACAGAGGTCTCCAAGAAGACCAATGCAAGACGCAGAGAGGTTCCAGAAACAGGAAGACACAGGGTTTATCACAAGTACAGGGAAGCCAGAATGGTTTTCAGGACAGGAAAAGCACAGAGGTTACAGGCAGACAGGAAGACAGAGCGGTTGCCAAGACAGGAAGACAATCGGGTCCAGAGAAGGAGACAAGGGTAAGACAGGAGAGTGTTACAAGACAGGAAAGACACGAGGTTACCAGAGACCGAGACAGAAAAGTTGATCAGAAGACAGGAAACGGAAGACAAGGTTCCAGAGACAGGAAGACAGAGGGTTACAGAGACATGAAGACAGAGTTACACGAAGACAGAAACAGTGCGCGTCCAGAGACAGAAGACAGAGGTTTACAGAACAGGAAACAGAGGTACAGAGACAGTGAAGACAGTGTTGCAGAGACAGAAGATAGAGGCGTACAGAACAGGCAAGCAGTGGGTCCAGAGACAGAGAAGACAGAGAATTACAGAGAGACAGGAAGACAGAGGAAGGTACAGAAGGAATGACCAGTGTTCAGAACAGGAAAAGAGAAAACAGGGTTCTCAGAACAGGAAACCAGTAATGTGCCAGAGACAGGAAGACAGAGGTACCCAGAGACAGGAAGAACAAGAGTGTTCCAGAGACAGGAGACAGAGGTTCCAAGAGACAGAAACAGAAGGGTTTTACAGGAGACAGAGGAAACAAGTAGGTTCCAAAGACAGAAGACAAGAGGTACAAGACAAGAGAGACAGAGGTTACAGAACAGGGCAAGACATGTATGTTCAGATGACAGAAAACAGAGGGTCCACAGAACAGGAAGACAAGGGTTCCCCAGAGACAAAGAGCAGCAGGGATCGTCCAGAACAGAAAACAGAGGTACAGAGACAGGAAAGACAGAGCCTTCCAGAGACAGCCCGAAGACAGTGTTCCAGGAGTACGTTGAGGGAAGACAGTGGTCCAAGACCAGAAAAGACAAGTACAGACGACAGGGAGACAGAGAGGTTCGACAGGAGACAGATAAACCAGTGACAGGTGACAGTATTGCAGAGACAGGAAGACAGAGGGTTCCAGAATACAGCGAAGGCAGAGGGGTACAGACAGTGTACAGGACCAGCGTAAGACAGCAGGGTTACAGGAAGTTAGATGCAGGAACGACAGTGGGTTCCAGAGACAGGAAAGATACAGGTTTAACCAGAGACGAGGAGACCAGAGCGTACAAGACAGAAGGTACATTTGGCAGAAGACAGGAAGAACACAGAGGTCCAGCAGACAGGGAAGACAGAGGGTTACAGAGACAAGGAAGACAGAGGGTTACAGAGACAGGAAGACAGGAGGGTTACAGAGACAGGAGACACGGAGGGTTACCAGAGACAGGAAGACAAGGGTTACATGAGACCAGGAAGACCAGTGTTGCAGAACAGAAAGACAGTGTTTGCAGAGACAGGAAGACAGGAGGGTTCCAGAGACAGGAAGACAGAGCCGTGAGCAAGACAGTAGAGACAGGAAGACAGAGGTTGCAGAGACAGGAAGACAAGGTTACAGAGACAGTGAAGCACAGTTGTTCAGAGACAGGAAAGACAGGTTGCAGAGACAGGAAGACAGAGGTTCAAGAGACAGGAAGACAGAGGGGTTCCAGAGACAGAAGAAGATCCAGAAAAAAGAGTTACAGCAGACAGAAGACTGCTGTCAAGAACAGAAAGATAGAGGTTCCAGGAGACAGGAAACAGTGTTGCAGAACAGGAAGACAGAGGGTTCCAGAGACAGAAAGACACAGTTTGCAAGAGACCAGAAGATAGAGGTTCCCAAGACAGGAAGACAGGTTGCAGAGACAGAAGGACAGTAGGGTTCCAGAGACAGAGAACAGTGTTGCCAAGACAGAAATAGAGGTTCCAGAGACAGGAAGGACCAGTGTTGCGGGACGAACGGAAGACAGTGTTGCGAGAACAGAAGATAAGAGGGTCCAGAGACAGAGACAGTGGACAGGAAGACAGTGAGAAAACATTTGGAAGAAGAGTTCCAAGACAGGAAACATGTCCAAACAGGAAGACAGTGTTGCAGAGACAGGAAGATAGAAGGGTTCCAGATTACAGAACAGTGTTTGCAGAGACAGGAAGACAGAGGTTCGCAGAGACAGTAAGAACAGTGTTGCAGAGACAGGAAGCCCAGTGCAGAGACAGGAAGACAGTGTTCCAGAGACAGGAAGATAGAGGTTCCAGAGAACAGGAAACAGGAGGTTCCAGAACAGGAAGAACAGTGTGCAGAGACAGAAGATAGAGGTTACAGAGACAGAAAAGACATGGGTCCAGAACAGAAAGACATGAGCGAGCAGAGATAGGTTCCAGAGACCAGGCAAACTAGAGGGTGCCAGAGACAGGAAGACAGAGGGTCCAGAAGACAGGAAGACAGAGGGTTCCAGAAACAACCAGAGTACAGAAACAGAGGTTTCCCAGAGACAGAAACAGAGGGTACAGAGGACAGGAAGACCAGAGGGTTCCCAGAGGACCAGGAAGACAAGGGTTATACAGAGACAGGAGGAAGAGCAGGGTTACAGAGACAGGAAGACAGAGGGTTCCAGAGACAGGAAGGATAGAGGGTTAGCGCAGAACAGTGTTGCAGAGACAGGCAAGACAGAGTTAGACAGAAGCGACAGAGTATCAGAACAGAGAAACAGGAAGACAGGTCCAGAACGGATCAGAGACAGAGAGGGTTCCAGAGACAGGAAACATGGTAGAGAATAGAAGCAGGTCTCTTACAGGTTACCAGAACGGCAAGACAGGAGGTACAGAACTAGGAAAGACAGAGGGTTACAGAGACAGGAGACAAGGTTCAGCGAAAGTTCAGAGCGCAGAACAGGAAACAAGGGTTAGCAGAGGGACAGGAAGCACAGTGTTGCCAGCAGAAGACAGGGAAAGACAGACAGGGTTTCCAGAGACAGGAAGACAGTTTCCAGAGACAGGCAAGACAGGAGTTCCAGAACAGGAAGACAGAGGGTTAGAACAGAAACATGTTGAGAGACCAGGAGAATGCGTCTCGGAAGAACAAATGCGGACAGGAAAGAGGTTCCAGAACAGGAAGACAGTGTGTGCAGAGACAGGAAAGATCAGAGGGTTCCAGAGACAGGAAGACAGTGTTGGCAGAGGACAGGAAAAGAGGTCTCCAGAGACAGGAAACAGGTTTGCAGAGACAGGGAAGATAGAGCGTTTCCAGGAGACAGGAAGACAGTGATTGCAAGCAAAGACCGATAGGAGAGACAGGGTAGAGGTTCAAGACAGGAAGACCAGGTTGCAAGGACAGGAAGACAGTGTGCAGAACGAGGATATTAGAGGGGTTCCAAGGACAGAATACAGTTGCAGAAGACAGACCATGTCCAGAGACAGGAAAACGAGGTGGCAGAGACAGGGATAGAGGGTTCCAAGACAGGAAACCATGTTGCAAGAGACAGGAAACTAGAGGTTGCCAGAGACAGAAGACAGGTTGCAGAACAGGAAAACAGAGGTTCCCAGAGACAGTAAGACAGTGTTGCAGAGACAGGAAGACAGTGTTGCAGAGACAGGAAGACAGGTTTCAAACAGAGATAAGTCCAAACAGGAAGACAGAGTTCCAGAGACAGGGAAGACAGTGGATTGCAGAGACAGGAAGATAGGATTACAGAGACAGGAAGACAGATGGGTTCCAGAGACAGGAAGACAGTTAGCAGAACAGGAAGATAGAGGGTTCCAGAGACAGGAAGACAGAGGTTCAGAGACAGGAAGACAGAGGTTCCAAGACAGAACAGGTTCCAGAGACAGGGAAGACAGAGGGTTCCAGAGACAGGAAGACAGAGGTTACAAGACAGGAAGACAGAGGGTTCCAGAGACAGGGAAGACAGAGGGTTACAGAGACAGGAAGACAGACGGTTACAGAGACAGGAAGACAGAGGTTCCAGAGACAGAAGATAAGTGCCAGAGACAGGAAGACCAGGTGTTGCAGAGACAGAAGACAGGAGTCCAGATACAGAAACAGAGTTGCAGAACAGGAAGACAGTGTTCCAGAGACAGGAAGACAGAGGGATCCAGAGACAGGAAGACCAGTGTTGCAGAGACCGAATACAGGGTTCAGAACAGGAAGACAGAGGGTTACAGAGACAGGAAGACAAGGTTACAAACAGGAAGACAGAGGGTAAGAGACAGGAAGACAGGTTGCAAGACAGAACAGGGTTGCAGAGACAGGAAGACAGAGGGTTCCAGAGACAGAGAAGACAGTGTTGCAAAGACAGGAAGACAGAGCTTCCAGAACAGGAAGACAGTTTGCAGCAGACAGGAAGACAGAGGGTTCCAAAAGGAAACAAAGGTTTACAGAGAGACAGGAAACTGTTTCCAGAGACAGGAAGATAGAGGTCCAGGAACAGGAAGACAGAGTGTCCAGAACAGCTATATCATATGGGCGTGCTTAATTATGTCGTGGCGGTTCTATATTCATGTGGCGCTGCTTAATATTCATATTGGCGGTCTATATTCATGTGCGTGCTAGATTCATGGTGCGTCCCATTAATCATGGCGTGCTATATTCATTGAGCGTGCAATGTCATATGGTGCTGCCTAATTCATGGTGGCGTGCTATATGTCATCGGCGGGTATATTCATGGCCGGGCTATACATTTGGCGTGCTATATGTCATGGTGGGCGGTGCTATATGTCATGGTGGGCGGTGCTATATGTCATGGTGGGCGGTGCTATATGTCATGGTGGGCGTGGGTTTCAAGGACTGTCTGATGAGTGTCCACCTTCAACCGAGAACCCTCTGCCTTGGACCTCATTCATAAATTAAAGCAAAGGGTGGCTACTTTGAAGAATATAAAATATACAATATATTTGGATTTGTTTAAGATTTTTTGGGGTTACGACATGATTCCTTATGTGTTATTTCATAGTTTTGATGTCTTCACTATTATTCTACAAGGTAGAAAATAGTAAAAATGAAGAAACACCCATAAATGAGGAAGTGTTTCCAAACTTTTGACTGGTACTGTGTGTGTGTGTATATATATATATATGTCATGGCCTCATCTAATATATATATATATATACATATATATATATATATATATATACAGTGGGGCAAAAAAGTATTTAGTATGAAAATTACAGGCCTCTCTCTTGCACAATTGGTGGCTGACTAAATACTGTTTTGCCCCACTGTATATATAGAGAGAGAGATTTGTATTATATATATACTGTATATATTTATTATATGAAAAAAAAATTGTTTCCTTTATTTAACTAGGCAAGTCATTTAAGAATTTAAGAATAAATTCCTATTTACAATGACGGCCTACCAAAAGGCAAAAGGCCTCCTGTGGGGACGGGGGCTGGGATAAAATATATATATAAATATAGGACAAAACACACATCACGACAAGAGAGACAACACAACACTACATAAAGAGAGACCTACGACAACAACATAGCAGGGCAGCACAACATGACAACAACATGGCAGCAACTCAACATGGTAGCAACTCAACATGGTAGCAGAACAACATGGTAGCAGAACAACATGGTAGCAGAACAACATGGTAGAAGAACAACATGGTAGCAGAACAACATGGTAGCAGAACAACATGGTAGCAGAACAACATGGTAGAAACACCACAACAACATGGTAGCAGAACAACATGGTAGCAGAACAACATGGTAGCAGAACAACATGGTAGCAGAACAACATGGTAGCAGAACAACATGGCAGCAACTCAACATGGTAGCAACACCACAACAACATGGTAGCAACTCAACATGGTAGCAACTCAACATGGTAGCAACTCAACATGGTAGCAACACAAAACAGAATACAAACATTATTGGGCACAGACAACTGTTTTCGCTTTGTCATTATGGGGTATTGTGATGTCATTATGGGGTATTGTGATGTCATTATGGGGTATTGTGATGTCATTATGGGGTATTGTGATGTCATTATGGGGTATTGTGTGTAGATTGCTGAAAAACATCATATTGAATCCATTTTAGAATAAGGCTGTAACGTAACAAATGTGGAAAAAGTCAAGGGGTCTGAATACTTTCCGAATGCACTGTACTTCCTTTCATTTGTTCAACCAGTACCGGGAGACCTTGTGAGGCCTGTGGGCACCCTGGAGCAAAACAACCAACATGGACATGTCCGTAAGAGTCTCGCTTTTGCGGTTTGGACATTACAGACAGAATTTGCCAGATCGGCTGTACCGACCTCAGGCGAGTTGTGGAGGAAAACACCATCATCAGTCTCACCTTTCCGTAGAGGGCCAAATCGTTCGGACGCTACGGATGATTTTGTGAGAGAACCGATTTTCGGGATGTCTCATGGTCTGACCAACACTGCTCCAGCTCTGTCACCTTTCACCTCAGATGGGATGTCTCCTGGTCTGACCAACACTGCTCCAGCTCTGTCACCTTTCACCTCAGATGGGATGTCTCCTGGTCTGACCAACACTGCTCCATCTCTGTCACCTTTCACCTCAGATGGGATGTCTCCTGGTCTGACCAACACTGCTCTATCTCTGTCACCTTTCACCTCAGATGGGATGTCTCCTGATGGTCTGACCACACCCTCTATTCTGTCACCTTTTCACCTCAGATGGGATGTCTCCTGTCTGACCAACAACTGCTCCATCTCTGTCACCTTTCACCCTCAGATGGATGTCTCCTGGTCTGACCAACACGCATTCATGTCATTGGTCAACCTTCCACCTGCCAGAATGGCGAATGTCTCCTGGTTCTGACCACACTGCTCTATCCTTCTCTGTCACCTCTTTCAATTCACGCTCAGATAGGGAATGTCTCCCTGGTCTG
>NW_019944039.1:54466-59266 GCF_002910315.2 Salvelinus sp. IW2-2015 | reverse complement strand
TTCTACCACTCTAAATTCCAAGCATCTGCCTCTAACCCTAGGAAGCTCTTTGCCACCTTCTCCTCCCTCCTGAATCCTCCTCCCCCTCCTCCCCTCCTCCCTCTCTGCGGATGACTTCGTCAACCATTTTGAAAAGAAGGTCGACGACATCCATCCTCGTTTGCTAAGTCAAACGACACCGCTGGTTTCTCACACTGCCCTACCCTGGCTTTGACTCTTTCTCCCTCTCTCTCCAGATGAAATCTCGCGTCTTGTGACGGCCGGCCGCCCCAACAACCTGCCCCTTGACCCTATCCCCTCCTCTCTTCTCCAGACCATTTCCGGAGACCTTCTCCCTTACCTCACCTCGCTCATCAACTCATCCTTGACCGCTGGCTACGTCCCTTTCCGTCTTCAAGAGAAGCGAGAGTTGCACCCCTTCTGAAAAAACCTACACTCGATCCCTCCCGATGTAACAACTACAGACCAGTATCCCTTCTTTCCTTTCTCCTCCAAAACTCTTGAACGTGCCGTCCTTGGCCAGCTCTCCTGCTATCTCTCTCAGAATGACCTTCTTGATCCAAATCAGTCAGGTTTCAAGACTAGTCATTCAACTGAGACTGCTCTTCTCTGTGTCACGGAGGCGCTCCGCACTGCTAAAGCTAACTCTCTCTCCTCTGCTCTCATCCTTCTAGACCTATCGGCTGCCTTTGATACTGTGAACCATCAGATCCTCCTCTCCACCCTCTCGAGCTGGCATCTTCCGGCGCGGCCCACGCTTGGATTGCGTCCTACCTGACAGGTCGCTCCTACCAGGTGGTCGTGGCGAGAATCTGTCTCCGCACCACGTGCTCTCTCACCACTGGTGTCCCCAGGGCTCTGTTCTAGGCCTCTCCTATTCTCGCTATACACCAAGTCACTTGGCTCTGTCATATCCTCACATGGCCTCTCTCCTATCATTGCTATGCAGACGACACACAATTAATCTCTCCTTTCCCCCCTCTGATAACCAGGTGGCGAATCGCATCTCTGCATGTCTGGCAGACATATCAGTGTGGATGACGATCACCACCTACAGCTGAACCTCGGCAAGACGGAGCTGCTCTTCCTCCCGGGAAGACTGCCCGTTCCATGATCTCGCCCCACGGTTGACAACTCCATTGTGTCCTCCTCCCAGAGCGCTAAGAACCTTGGCGTGATCCTGGACAACACCCTGTCGTTCTCAACTCACATCAAGGCGGTGACCCGTTCCTGTAGGTTCATGCTCTACAACATTCGCAGAGTACGACCCTGCCTCACACAGGAAGCGGCGCAGGCCTAATCCAGGCACTTGTCATCTCCCGTCTGGATTATTGCAACTCGCTGTTGCTGGGCTCCCTGCCTGTGCCATTAAACCCCTACAACTCATCCAGAACGCCGCAGCCCGTCTGGTGTTCAACCTTCTCCAAGTTCTCTCACGTCACCCCGCTCCTCCGCGCTCTCCACTGGCTTCCAGTGAAGCTCGCATCCGCTACAAGACCATGGTGCTTGCCTACAGAGCTGTGAGGGAAACGGCACCTCCGTACCTTCAGGCTCTGATCAGGCCCTACACCCAAAACAAAGCACTGCGTTCATCCACCTCTGGCCTGCTCGCCTCCCTACCTCTGAGAAGTACAGTTCCCGCTCAGCCCAGTCAAAACTGTTCGCTGCTCTGGCACCCCAATGGTGGAACAAACTCCCTCACGACGCCAGGGTCAGCGGAGTCAATCACCACCTTCCGGAGACACCTGAAACCCCACCTCTTTAAGGAATACCTAGGATAAAGTAATCCTCCTAACCCCACCCCTCCCCCTTAAAAGAGTTAGATGCACTATTGTAAAGTGGTTGTTTCCACTGGATTTCATAAGGTGAATGCACCAATTTTGTAAGTCGCTCTGGATAAAAGCGTCTGCTAAATGACTTAAATGTAAATGTAAATGTCTTTGTCTGGGCGCTGGGCTCTGAGGTCTTTGTCTGCGCGCTGGGTCTCTGAGGTCTTTGTCTGGGCGCTGGGCTCTGAGGTCTTTGGCTGGGCGCTGGGCTCTGAGGTCTTTGTCTGGGCGCTGGGCTTCTGAGGTTCTTTGTCTGGGCGCTGGGCTCTGAGGTCTTTGTTCTGGGCGCTGGGCTCTGAGGTCTTTGTCTGGGCGCTGGGCTCTTGAGGTCTTTTGTCTGGGCGCTGGGCTCTGAGGTCTTGTCTGGGCGCTGGGCTCTGAGGTCTTTGTCTGGGCGCTGGGCTCTGACGTCTTGTCTGCGGCGCTGGGCTCTGAGGTCTTTGTCTGGGCGCTGGGCTCTGAGGTCTTTGTCTGGCGCTGGGCTCTGAGGTCTTTGTCTGGGCGCTGGGCTCTGAGGTCTTTGTCTGGCGCTGGGCTCTGAGGCGTTGCTGAGTCTTTGTCTGGGGCTGGGCGCTGGGCTCTGAAGTCTTTGTTCTGGGCGCTGGGCTCTGAGGTCTTTGTCTGGGCGGCTCGAGTCTTGTCTGGGCGCTGGGCTCTTGAGGTCTTGTCTGGGCGCTGGGGCTCTGAGGTCTTTGTCTGGGCGCTGGCTCTGCGGTCTGTTAGGTTTCTGGGCGCTGGGCTCTGAGGTCTTTGTCTGGGCGCTGGGCTCTGAGGCCGTTGCTGAGGTCTTTGTCTGGGCGCTGGGCGCTGGGCTCTGAGGTCTTTGTCTGGGCGCTGGGCTCTGAGGTCTTTGTCTGGGCGCTGGGCTCTGAGGCCGCAGAATCGATGATCCCCTTATCTACTTTATCACAGAGAGAGAGATACACTCCATCTTCTATCTCTTCTCCCTGTTGGGCCACTTGCAGGTGATAGAGTACAAGACTGGCCCTCTTAGTGTGACTGGAAGACACACATCAGCCTCTCAGCTAGACACCCAGGAGATCTTCAACTGGAGCAGCCTGCAGTCCACACACACACACTACAAACATGATCCTGTGTTAGGACTATTATGATTATTACACTTGAAACAGAAGTAATCTGACAGGCACTTCCTCCATACTAATGTGAATGAAGAAGACCCTGTTCTGATTCCAAAGCAGCGCAGAAAGATAACCAGAACACATTTAAAACCTCTTCTCTACAAGCTTCTCTACACGCCTTTCTTTCATTTTATTCTTGTTATTTAGCCTTTGAATTCCCCCAGAGCCTGCAGTCTATTCTGAATCGCATCGTACAGCGGAACAAAGCCAAATAGAAATGTTTCCTCGGGTGAATATAAGCCCCTGTAACAGCGGATGTCCTGCAGTTTGTCAGGAGACAGATTTCTGTTCATCGTTGTATTGGCTGTGTTGTTGAGTTGTGATAGTGATCACCCCTGAAAATTTGTGACAATGTGACACCCAGAACTTAAAGCTTGTCCTCAGCAGTCCGTTGTTCTGAATATGTACAAGCTTTAACTAGTCATGTTTGTATTTAAAAAGAAGATGAGCTGTCGCGACCTCACAGAATAATTTCTCCTGGAGTCGAAATATCCAATCCCACGCAGGGAATCGGATTAGCATAATAATGACATCACTATTTTATTGATCAAAATCAGTGACTTTAAACTAAAGACTTGAAAATGGTAGAGCTGTCCTGGGGAATATGGTAGAGTTGTCCTGGGGAATATGGTAGAGCTGTACAGGGGAATATGGTAGAGCTGTACAGGGGAATATGGTAGAGCTGTACAGGGGAATATGGTAGAGCTGTACTGGGGAATATGGTAGAGCTGTACAGGGGAATATGGTAGAGCTGTACCTGTTACTGGGGATATATGAATAGAGCTGATACTGGGGAATATGGTAGAGCTGTACAGGGGGAATCTATGGTGAGCTTCACTGGGGAATAATGGTAGGAGCTGTACAGGGGAATAATGTTAGAGCTGTACGGCGGGAATATGTAGAGCTGTGCGGGGCGGAATATGGTAGAGCTTGTGCGGGGAATTATGTAGAGCTTTATGGGGATTATTGTAAGAGCTGTACTGGGGAATATTGGTAGAGTGTCTGGGGAATATGTGGGAGCTAGTACCAGGGGAATATGGTAGAGCTGTACAGGGAATATGTAGAGCTGTACAGGGAATATGGTAGAGCTGTACTGGGAATATGGTTAGAGCTGTACTGGGAATATGGTAGAGAAGCTGTACTGGGAATATGGTAGAGCTGTACAGGGGAATATGTTAACTGTACTGTATGGGAAGCTGTCAGAATTGTGGTAGAGCATGTACGGGGAATAGTGGTAAAGCTGTGCGGGGAACATATGGTAGCAGCGTGTACTGGGGAATATGTTAGACGCTGTACGGGGGAATTATGCGTAGAGGTGTGTGGGGGGAATATGTGTAGAGCTGTGCAGGGGATATGTAGAGCTGTGGCCGGGGGAATTATGGTAGAGCTAGTTGTGGGGGAATATACTCAGAATGTGTGGGGAATATGGTCAAGAGCTGTACAGGGGGAATTATTGGTTAGAGCTGGTACAGGGTGAATGGTAGAGCTTTTACAGGGAAAATGGATTAGAAGCTGTGCAGGGGAATATGGTACAGGCTGTACTTGGAGAATATGGTAAAGCCTGTACAGACGGGATATATTGTAGAGCTGTACGGTGAGAAGATGGCAGAGTTGTGCGGTGACTGACTGCTGTTTGGAGGACTAAGGGACACATTCCGGAAACAGGTCTTCTCTATGAAAAATGTCTGAACCGTCTTAGAATCAAGCGACGGCTGAGACTTCATGGACCGTTGTTGTCCGTTCGCACCTAAACAAACGCCCAATCAAGCTCCTGACTCGTTTGAAGTCGACCCGTTGATAAGTTCATGGAGGTCCATAGGAAAATGAAATGG
>NW_019944039.1:22950-54441 GCF_002910315.2 Salvelinus sp. IW2-2015 | reverse complement strand
GGTAGAGCTGTACTGGGGAATATGGTAGAGCTGTACAGGGGAATATGGTAGAGCTGTACAGGGGAATATGGTAGAGCTGTACGGGGGAATATGGTAGAGCTGTGCGGGGGAATATGGTAGAGCTGTACTGGGGAATATGGTAGAGCTGTACGGGGGAATATGGTAGAGSTGTGTGGGGGAATATGGTAGAGCTGTGCAGGGGAATATGGTAGAGCTGTGCGGGGGAATATGGTAGAGCTGTGTGGGGGAATATCGCAGAACTGTGTGGGGGAATATGGTAGAGCTGTACAGGGGAATATGGTAGAGCTGTACAGGGGAAAATGGTAGAGCTGTACAGGGGAAAATGGTAGAGCTGTGCAGGGGAATATGGTACAGCTGTACTGGGGAATATGGTAAAGCTGTACAGGGGAATATTGTAGAGCTGTACGGTGAAAGATGGCAGAGTTGTGCGGTGACTGACGCTGTTTGGGAGACTAGGACACATTCCGGAAACAGGTCTTCTCATGAAAATGTCTGAACCGTTTAGAATCAAGACGCTGAGACTCAGGGACACGTTGTTGTCCGTTTCGCCCTACAACGCCCACAAGCTTCGCTGGACTCGTTTGAAGTCGGACCCGTGATAAGTTCATGGAGGTCCATAGGAAATGAATGGGGTTATTCCACATCAATACAATATGGGTCATTCCAGGTCCACATTTTTTCTTAAATCCTGAGCAAAACAAACTTCCTTTTGATTTGTCTTCTGACTGTCTGTATGAATGTGTTAGTCAACGGGTTTCTATGGGCTGACAGCAGTAAGGTCAAATTCAACGTTTCATCAAAATCAAATATCTAAATGGTCCATGGTCTGTAAACAATTCCATATCTATTAGTAGACATTGCCATCTAGGGGTTTAGACTGAAACATCCTCAGATGTGTAACATTTAAATGACCTTTAAAAGTGTACAGGTCTATAAAACACTTTGGATTGAATCACGGCCTCAGATGTGTAACCGGCTGGAACTGGTGGAGGTTATTAACGCACCCTGCCGACTACGCCAAATATAACGTGGGGGATCCGTCAATCACTCAATGTAACGTGTGGGATCCGTCAATCACTCAATGTAACATGGGGGATCCGTCAATCACTCAATGTAACGTGGGGATCCGTCAATCACTCAATGTAACGTGGGGGATCCGTCAATCACTCAATGTAACGTGGGGGATCCGTCAATCACCAATGTAACCTGGGGGATTCCGTCATCACTGCAATTGTAACTGTGGGGGATCGTTCAATCACTCAATGTAACTGGGGGGCTCGTCAATCACTCATATACGTGGGGGATCCGCATGACTCATGTAACGTGGGGGATCCGTCAATCCATCAACTGTAACGTGGGGGAATCCGTCAATCACTCTAATGTAACCTGGGGATCCGTCATCACTTCACTGTAACGTGGGGGAATCGTCAAATCACTCAATGGGGTAACGTGGGGGATCGTCGAATTCGCTCATGTAACGTGGGGGGACCGTCACTCACTCAATTAACCGTGGGGATCCGTCAATCCCAATGTAACGTGGGGGATGCCGTCATCACTCAATGTAAAACGCATCATACTATGAAACTTTCTGTATTTTGAAAGTTCTATATTTGAACTTGATTGCTGATCATCAAATATGTGGGAACGGTGGACTAATGAAAGAAATGCCAAAATATACTTTTGAGAGAAATGTTTATTTAATTTTAAATGTGGCTATGTTGGCAGCTTGAGATCTATGCTCAAAGCACACACACACACACACACAACACACAACACACACACACCCACACACACACACACACACACACACACACACACACACACACGACACCACACAAATCGTCTAGCGTCGCCTGCACGGGTGGCAGGCCATCAAATCAACGGCTTTTGACGGTAATCCATACTCGGAATTTACAAGTCAGCAACAACGCCTGTTCTACAAATGTCCTCTTTCTGCCGTTCACTTAGCGTGAAAGTTACAGGCCATAACGCCTGTAGACATCTCACCCAGGAATACAAACAGGTTCCTGTCGTTTGAATTCCACCTGCATTTAAACTCACAGAAACCTATCTGTTGTTGTACTGCGTCAGTTTAGGCACCAATTAGTTGAGTATTTTTTCTGAGCCCAGGCTTCACACCAAACACTGCATTGTGATTAATTAAGGTGGTTGATTTTTCACCTGACAGAAGATACTGTAAATCAGTTAAATAACAAAACCCTCCAAAAAGGCCCTTATGATTCTAGATGTAGAGTCTAGCTCCCTGCATCGTTCAACTGAGCAGGTCTAGCCTCCTGCAATCGCTAGCTGATCAGAGTCTCCCTGCATCGTTAAGCGAGCAGAGTCCCTGCCTCCCTAGCATGTTAAGCTGATTCAGAGTCTAGCCTCCCTGCATCGTTAAGCTGATCAAGAGTCTAACCTCCCTGCATAGTTAAGATGATCAGGAGTCCGTCTCCCTGCATCGATTAATCTGATCAGAGTCTAGCCTCCCTGCATCGTTTAAGATGATCAGAGTGCTAGTCCCCTGCATCGTTAAGCTGCATCAGAGTCTAGCCTCCCTGCATCGTTCACGCTGATCAGAGTCTAGCCCCTCGCATCCGTTAAGATGATCAGGCAGTCTAGTCCTCCCTGCATCGTTAGCTGATCAGAGTCTAGCCTCCCGCATCGTTAAGCTGATCAGAGTCCTATTCCTCCTGCATCGTTAAGCTGATCAGAGTCTAGCCTCGCCTGCATCGTTAAGCTTGATCAGAGTCTAACTCCCTGCATCGTTGCTGATCAGAGTCCCTACTCCTGCTGCGTTAAAAGCTGATCAGAGTCTAGTTCCCTGCATCCGTTAATCCTGATCAGAGTCTAGTCTCCCTGCATCGTTAAGCTGATCAGAGTCTAGTCTCCCTCATCGTTAAGCTGATCAGAGCATTTCAGAGTCCGGAGGAATGGAAAAGAGACTGTGGGGTACGAGGTCGAATCTCAGCAGAAGGCTGTTAGGATGTTGTTTCTCTCTCCTCATCATACCCTCCTTCCTCCCCTCCTCCCTCTCTCCCTTACCCTCCCTCCTCCAGCCATACCCTCCTATTCATACCTCCTCCCTTCTCCCTCCATCCCTCTCTCCCTTACCTCTCTTCCTCCAGCCAACCCTCTCATCATCCCCCTCCCTCCTCCCTCCTCCTCTTCTCATCCTGTCTCCTCCCTTCCTCCCTTACCCTCCCTCCTCCAGACAGATAACTCCCTCCTCATCATACCTCCCTTCCCTCCTCTCCTCCCTCTCTCTCATCCCTGTTCTCCCTCCCTTCTCCTTACCCCTCCCTCCTCCACGCGATACTCCTCCTCATCATACCTCCCTTCTCCGCTCCTCCTCCTCTCTCCCTCGTCCCTGGCTCCCTCCCCCCCCCCACCCCCAGCCATATCCTCCTCATCATAAACCTTCCTTCCTCCCTCTCTCTCTCTCCCTCGTCCGCTTTCTCACTCCCTCGCTCCCTCTCACCCTCCCTCCCTCCCTCTCCCACCCAACCCTCCCCCCCTTCTCCCCACCCCCTCTCTCCCCCCCCCTCTCTCGCCCTCTCTCCCTCCTCCCTCCCCTCTCCCTCCCTCCCTCGCTCCCTCTCCTCCTCCTCTCTCTCACTCCTCCTATTCCTCCTCCTCTCCTTCCTCGTCTCCTCCTTTCCAAAACATGCACATGTTTGCAACACGGCACTACAGTTAATTCTTCAAGACATTTGGCAAAGCAAATCACTTTTTGTCCTGAATACAATGAAGATCCCTCCATCAATAATAGTTTGTTGTATCATAAATGAATATGGGTTGAAGCTCTTGAGTTCAGGAAGTATTTTTATGTTACGTAAAATAATACAAAAGTAAATTGCCGGCTGATTTGGCAGAGGAGAGATTCCTGACCTTCCTGCAGTTGGTTTGTCATGTGGTTGCAATTCCGCTTTTAATCTGTAAGTACACAGAGGGGGATGGGGAAAATTTCAATCTAATGCCTGTAAAGTTCACTTTTTGAGAACAGATGGAACAGAGAAACCATTAGCTCATTCACTGTCGTCAGGCTGATTCAGAAATGTAAATTATCATCCTGGTTCCTGTTGAAGATACCGAGCAAGTTCTGAATATTTATTACAAAGCCTAACTTTACTGCAGTGCGAAAGGGGAGAGAGGGAGGAGAGGGGGCAGGGAGAGGCTAGGCGAGGAGCGGAAGAGAGGGAGGAGGGAGAGAGGGGGAGGGAAGAGGGAGAGAGGGAGAGGATAGGAGTGGGGCGCTTCGTGCGTTTTGAGGGAAGAGAGGGGGAGGGAGGGAGGGAGAGGTGGAGGAGGGAGGGGAGGAGGGGAGGAGAGGAAGAGAGGAGGAGAGGAAGAGAGGAGAAGAAGAAGGAGGAGAGGAGAGGAGAGGAGAGGAGGGCAGAGAGAGGAGGAGCAGAAGAGGAGAAGAGGAGAGCAGAAGAGAGGAGTACAGAAAGAGAGGAGGAGCAGCAGAGAGGAGAAGAGGAGGAGAGGAGCGGGGAACCGAGGCGAGATGCTGCCAACAGGATTCTCGGGACTATAACAGTAGAATAAATATTCCCAGATATGGTGACATGGTGTGACCAGAGAATACAATGTAAGCGCAGTCTCCTGATGGGGGAAATAGCACAGCCTCTCTACCTGTCCAACCAAAAAAATATGAACATATCGTCAAGTGTGATTTCGAAATAGGGAAGTTTGGTCTGATTATCTTGACTGTTTCCAGTGAGGCGTCAACCTCACACCAACGATGTCACCTCAACCCAACGTAATGTGTCCCCAATTCAACCGGAAAGTTTCACTTCCAAGACATTGTTACACGGCCCATCCCTTGCAGTTATGGACAGCAGAAGCCTTGGTTCGCTGAACATGGTGGAGGAGGAAGAAGGAGGAGGAGGAGGAAGGGAGGGAGGAGAAGGTTTGAAGGGAGGAGGAGGAGGGAGCGACAGAGGAGGAAGGAGGAAGGAGGGGAAGGAGGAAGAGGAACGAGAAGGGAGGAGGAGAAAGCGGAGGAGGAGGGAGTTGTGAGGGAGGGAGGAGGGAGGGAGGGAGGGAGGGAGGGAGGGAGGGAGGGGAGGGAGGGAGGAGGGGAACAGCCCATTAGTCTTTCATTATTACCATCAGCTACCTCGTATCCTGTACATTGACTCGGTACTGTACTCCTTGTTTTATAGTCTCATTATTACCTACTACCTCGTCTCCCTGTACATTGACTCGTAGCAGTACTCCTGTATATAGTCTCGTTATTGTTTTTTATTATGTTACCACTTCTTTTTTGATTTTTAGCTTACTTTTTAACTCGCGTTGTTGGGAAAGGGCTCGTAAGCATTTCAAGGTAAAATTCTACACCTTGTTTTATTTGGCCATGAATACAGCACGCAAATAATACAGTTGTTTTGAATTATTCCAATGTTTAAGGTTTATGAAAATGGGTATTTCCCATCTGACTTTTACATAATTATTTTTATTGGTGTAGACTTGACGGACAGATGGGACTCATTCCTCCCACAACCAAAGAGAAACCAATGCTTTTCTCTGGGTAGGCACAACCTACTGGCACCCTATCAATAATAACCTCAAGTTCAAAACCGGTTGCAACCTTTAAGCCAGGACAGAATGACATGTAACTGTTAACTTTCTGTGTACATCCCGGGCCAGCCGTTCTGCCCTGTTTCTGAGCCATTTGCATATTTTCCTGAGGTCCTCTTTGTGGCACCTGATCACACGACTGGAACAGAAGTCCAGGTGCGAACCACACTAGGGCTGTAGGACCTGCCTTGTTGATAGTGTTTGGTTAAAAGGTAGAAACTGGGCCTCTTGGACCTGCCTTGTTGAAGTGTATTGTTAGAAGGTAGAAACTAGGGCCTGTAAGGGACCGCCTTGGTTTGATTAGTGTTTGTTCAAGGTAGAAACTAGGGCCTGTAGGCCCTGCCATGTTGATAGTATTGTTAAAGAAGGTAGACAACTAGGTCTGTAGGGACCTGCCTTGTTGTAGTGTTGTTTATGAAGGTAGAAATAGGCCTGTAAGGACCTGCCTTGTTGAATAATGCCTGTTATACTTCTTGGAACTGGGGTGCTGTCGCATTAGCATATTTGTGTCTCCAATAAACTGTCCCCCCCCCCTCGTGCTAAATTCTTGATTCGACAATATGCATATTTATTTTATTATTGAATAGAAACACCTTCTAGTTTCTATAGAAGTTGAATTTTGTCTCTGAGTGGTACAGAACAATTTCTACAGCAATTTTCATGACCGGGTTCAGATTTTCAGAAATTTTTACCTCTGATCTGAGTCTGTTTTTAAGGCGACAGTGATGCTATGATGGGTAGAAACCGACACTGCCTACGTCTTCCTCTGGGTGTCTGTACTCATCACGTTTTCAATGGAATCGAATGGGGACATTCACAGCCATTATAAAAGACAAATGTATAGAAGACCGCCCTTTCCGTGTGCGCCTGAAGCGTGAAGGCATCGGACTTGCCTCGTTCCAAATCGTTGTCTAACCAGCAATATTTCTCCGGTCATGTTTTCAGTCGTTATAGTGTTAAAACATCATAATGTAGTTAATTTGGAAACGCGTTTTAATAGCAATTTATATCCGTTGTGCGATTTTGAGGAATTTATTTTGTTGTGCACTCTGAAACTTTGGACACGTTTTTGGGGGTGTCGGTCGTTGGTGGTGACATTTCGAAGGACAAGACGGAATCTATCGACCAATAAGACGTTTATAAATAGATAAGGATAACATTGCCCAAGAATCTGATGGAAGACAAGCTCAGAAGTAACCGCAATATTTAATATGATACATCGTGTTTCGTGTCGAAATTTTTCAACGCATATTTCGCCATTTTCTTTGGTATGCTTCACTTGGCCAACCCTGTATTGGAAAAGTAAGGATAAATTTTCAAAAAAATGTAATCACGGTTGCATGTAAGAACTAATTTGTCTTTCGATTGCTGTTCACCTGTATTTTTTAGTCAGTATATGATTAGCTTTCAATTAAACTAGATCACTCTGATAGATGACTGTCAGACATTATTGGGCTTGATTTCCTAGTCTTTTTTTGTTGTAAACCACGGTTTGGTATGGTTAAATATGCCCTTTTTCGACAAACTGTAATAATGATATTGTAAAATGATGTTACGGAGTGTCATCGAAGAATTCTGAGAAGGTTAGTGGAAAAATATTAATATATTTTGGCGTGATTTACGTTCATAGCAGCTCTTTTGCTGGACATCGATGCCGGGTAACGTTTGCACATGTGGTATGCTAACTTATCGCGTTTATTGTGTTTTCGCTGAAAAACGCTTAGAAAATCTGAAATATGGTCTGAAATCACAAGAACTGGGTCTTTCCATTGCTATGCTTGTCTATTTTATGAATGTTTTAATGATGAGTAAATTGGTCATACACGTTGCTCTATCTAGTAATCTAGTCGATTTGCGATGGTCGGTGCAATTGTAAACTGTGATTTCTACCTGAAATCTGCACTTTTTTCTAACAAAAACTATCCTATACCATGAATATGTTATCAGACTGTCATCTGAAGAGGTTTTTTTTGGTTAGTGGATATCAATATTTAGTTGAGCGAATTGGTGATAGCACCTGAAGAGTAAGAAACTGATGGAGTAGAATAGTGGGTGTTTTTGCTAACGTTTTAGCTATAGATCTTCAATTTGTTGTCTTCCTTGTAAAAACATTTTAAAATATCTGAAATGGTGGCTTTATTCACAAGAATCTCTGTATCTTTCATCTGGTGCCTTGGACTTGTGATTTAATGATATTTAGATGCTACTATCTACTTGTGAAGCTATGCTAGCTATGCTAATCAGTGTGTGGGGGGATGGGGGGTGCTCCCGGACCCGGGGTAGAGGCTCGTTAGAGGTTAAGAAGGCAGAGCATTGCTTTATTATGGACAGACTTATCCCCATTTTAGCTATCAATATGCGTATCAATATGTTTTGACCATGACAGTTTACAATCCCGGGTTACTCCAAACAGTTTAATCACCTCAACTTGCTCAATTTCCACATGATTCATTACAATATTTAGTTGAGGTTTAGGGTTTACTGAATGATTTGTCCCAAATACAATGCTTTAAGTTTTTTAAATATTTAGGACTACCTTATTCCTTGCCACCCATTCTGAAACTAACTGCAGCTCTTTGTTATGTGTTGCAGTCATTTCAGTCACTGTAGTAGATGACATGTATAGTATTGAGTCACGCTGGCTGTATGCGGATGACTCAACACATAGACACACTAGCTTTACTCAAAGCCAGTTGCATGTCGTTAGTAAAAATTGAAAAATGTAAGGGGCCTAGACAGCTGCCCTGGGGAATTCCTGATTCTACCTGGATCATGTTGAATAAGCTTCCATTAAAGAACACCCTCTGTGTTCTGTTAGACAGGTAAATATTTATACATAATATAGCAAGGGGTGTAAACATAACACATGTTTTTCCAGCAGCACGATACAGCCCCCCACAATATTTTTATTATCAATTTCTCTCAGCCAATCATCAGTCATTTGTGTAAGTGCTTGGATGTCCTTCCCTATAAGTGTGCTGAAAGTCTGTTATCAAATCGTTTACTGTAAGATATTATTGTATCTGGTCAAACACCATTTTTTGCAAAAGTTTACTGAGGCTTGGTAAGAGGCTGATTGGTCAGCTATTTGACCCAGTTAAGGGGTCTTTACTATACTTAGGTAGCGGAATATCTTCAGGTTCCCTCCAGGTCTGAGGGAACACACTTTCTAGTAGGCTTAAATTGAAGATTGTGGCAAATAGGAGTGGCAATATTGTCCACTATTATCCTCAATCATTTTCCACCCAAGTTGTCAGACCCAGTTAGCTTGTCATTCTTGATACACAACAATAATGTTTTCACCTCTTCCACACTCACTTTACAGAATTCTAAATTACAATGCTTGTCTTTCATATTTTGGTAAGATATTACTTGGATGTGTAGTGTCAGCGTTTTGATGTGGCATGTCTATGCTTAGTTTGGCGCTAATCTTGCCAATAGAAAAATCATTAAAGTAGTTGGTAATATTCAGTGGTTTTGTGATGAATGGCCCTGGTCAATGAAGATGGAGCTGAGTTGCCTTTTTCCCAAATGTAATTTAGGTGCTGCAAAGCTTTTTACTGTCATTTCTTTATATAGATTTTATCTTTGGTTTTCATAGTGAGTTTTCTTTATTTTTATTCAGTTTAGTCACATGACTTTTTTCAATTTGCAAATCGGTAGTGCAGGCCAGGCTTCTTTTGCCATTTCTTTAGCCTCTTTCTCTCAACCATACATTTTTTAAATCTCCTCATCAAACAAAGGGATTTACCAGTTTTTACAGTCCTTTTTCTTAATTGGTGCATGCTTTATAGTAACTGGGATAAGCATTTCATAAATGTGTCAAGTGCAGATTTCGGTTGTTCTTCATTCACAACTAACTGACAAATATTCTTGCACATCAACAACATAGGAATTCTACAACACTTACTGTATGAACTCCTTATACCTATTTTAGGCCCAGCCTTTTTGACCTTTGTTTTCCTAGATTAGTCTTGTATTCTGTATACTCCCACCCCCCCCGCCCCCCCCCTACCTTATCACAGCACAACTGATTGGCTCAAACGCATTAAGAAGGAGATAAATTCCACAAATGTACTTTTAAGAAGCCACACCTGTTAATTGAAATGCATTCCAATTAAGTCAGCGTAGTTGGAGTCACAGGCAGCCCCAGCGCACAGTACTACATAGAGCTACAGTGGTTCCTCAAAATAAAACAATGTTCCTCCTTTAAAAGGTATGAAGGTACAGGTAGATCAGCTATGAAGGTACAGGTAGATCAGCCTCAGCTATGAAGGTACAGGTAGATCAGGCACCAGTGCAGTGAAGCTAGTCCTTATGTTAATCTGCTCTGAACCTGCAGTCCGCTGCCTTCGGTTTCACGACTTGTGACAGCGCTGATTGAAACACTCTTCTTGCTGTTCTCTGTCCAGGATGAAGGAGGAGAACACAGGCCATTCACAGAGGGACAGAAGACAGGGAAACATCCATTAGGTGAGTGGCGTTCCTACCATAGGAGATGAGAACGAGCCAATTTGCGTTTTCCCCGTAAATTCGGTAGAACTGAGATTTGCTTGCTAGGCATAGCAACTTCATTCCTGATTTTGAGAAATTTGACTTAAATAATTTGATTAATGTTATGGTATTATGGAATCCGAAAATAATGAAAAACAAAAAACGAAACCCTTAGTGTTTCCCTTAGGATGGAATGGAAAATATGACGCTGTACAACGTGACGGTCAGAGGTAGGCTACAGCTTAAGAGGATTGGAGGATTCTAAATTAATATCTAAGGGGCATAACATTTCCACCCCCTAAATGTAGTGTAACCAATACTCATTTCGCCCATAGTAATTTGTTATGGATCCATAACTAAATCAACATCTGTATTTTGAAAGACTATATGTATCATTATTTTGTTAACGAAAGCATAAAGATGCTGATGAAGAAATGCAGAACTGTACAGTATATGTTTTTACATTTGGATAATAAAGCATTTAAAGCATTTTGAAGATAGAAGCCACCTGCATTTGTTTATTAGGCTACTGTGCAGTCTGACAAGTAAACATAGCCGATGTCCATGTCCAGACTTTCTCTGTGACCTCAAGTCCCTTCAATAATTGCTGTACTAGAGAATGCAGGCACGCGGGAGACCGGGGTTCAATTCCCTGACGGGGAGGAAGGAGTAAATAAGAAATAGTTCTGAACTGATTCCATATGTGTTATTTCATAGTTGTGATGTCTTCACTATTGTTCTACAATGTAGAAAATAGTAAAAATAAAGATCCTGGAATGAGTAGGTGTCCAAACTTTTGATTGGTACTTGCCTAATGAATTTGATTCTGGGTTTCCGTTAGGATGGAACAGAAAATATGACGCTGTGACGGTCGGCAGTACAGTTCTGGGCTATTTAGCTAATGAATACTAATGTCGTGCGGGCAGGGCACGTGGGAAACCAGGGTTCAATTCCCTGACAGACCAGGGAGGAAGGAGTAGGCTGTCCTTTTAAATTAGAATTTGTTCTTAACTGACTTGCCTATTTAAATAAAGGTTACACTAAGAGCATTTCTGCACCCTCCTTTTTTAATTCTAGTCTAACCAATACCCAAAAGCATATTAAGTGAAAATTTAAATCTAATTGATTTATCAAGACCAGTCCCCATGCTTGTCTCAGAGCAGCGTGAAACGATGCTAAAAATAATTGTAGGCTATTGCTTCAAATCTAATAAGACCTACACCACTTTTAACAGCACATTACTCAACGATAGTGAGACTCATGTCACCTACGGTAGGACTACAGTATATAAAAAAATATGACGTGACTCTCCTCCAATAATTACATACAGAGGATTGGAGGATTCTAATTTAAAACCAAAAGCCGCCTCATGGGTCTCGCGGTGGCGGCGGGAACGGATATCAAACCTGCATCTGTAGCAACGCATTTTGCACTACTGGAGCCCCCATCTATGGATCCATAACTAAATAAACATTGGTATTTTGAAAGAGTATTTTAATCATTATTTTATTAATGAAAGCATAAAGATGTCATTATTAGTTACATTGTTTTAGTTTGAACGTGCAGACTGGCACTGAGAACAGAACAGCAGGAACGTTTCCCTAGTCAGAGAAGAGAGGTCAGAGCCATTATTAGTGCAATGACCCTTAAATATTATGGAGATGATTTCGTTTTCAAATAACCTAAAATGAGTAAGAAAAAGGCCATTCTTGAACATGAAGTGAGACGTTGTTACTAATTTGCGTAAGCCACTGTACATGAATCACTGTACATGTAACTCTATTCCACGTCAGGAAACTGATGCAGCAGAATCAGATTTAAAAAACAGATAGAAACATACCTTATGCAACAGCAGGGACTGTATTGTATTGTAGATATGTCGTAGTAGGGTAGTGGGGTGAGGGAACACACTTACTGTATTGTAGATATGTGGTAGTAGGGTAGTGGGCTGAGGGAACACACTTAATGTGTTGTGAAAAGTGTTTTGAAATGTACTGTGGTCTAATATTTTACATGTACAGTATATACTGTAACTGCCTTCATGTTGCTGAACCCCAGGAAAAGTGGCTGCTGCCTTGGTAGCAGCTAATGGGGTTCCTTATTAAATACAAATACAAATGCCTATTCCATCAATTTTTGGCTCTTTAAATCAAGCTACAATTTCACTATGAAGATGTTAGTCCTATTAATAGGTCTTCAATATACTGAACAAAAATATAAACGCAACATGTAAAGTGTTGGTCCCATGTTTCATGAGTTGAAATAAAAAGATCCCAGAACAATTAATCAAATGGCCACCCAGACTTTTCGCAGTGACACCTCTGCTGCTACTCGCTGTTTATTATCAACGCATAGTCATTTTAATAACTCTACCGACATGTACAAATTACCTCGACTAACCTGTACCCCCGCACATTGACTCAGAGTTCGTGCCACCTTGCTGACTCAAGGGTGTCCCTTAGAAGAACATCTGTTGGGAGTTCACACCACCTTGCTGACTCTGGGGTGTCCCTTAGTAGAACATCTGTTGGGAGTTCACACCACCTTGCTGACTCTAGGGTGTCCCTTAGAAGAGCATCTGTTGGGAGTTCACACCACCTTGCTGACTCTGGGGTGTCCCTTTAGGAGCAGAAACATCTGTTGGGAGTTCACACCACCCTTGCTGCCTCTAGGGTGTCCCTTAGAAGAGCATCTGTTGGGAGTTCACACCACCTTGCTCTCTAGGGTGGTCCCTTAGAAGAACATCTGTTGGGAGTTCACACCCACCTTGCTGCTCTAGGGTGTCCCTTAGAGAGCATCTGTTGGAGTTCACCCACCTTGCTGCTCTAGGGTGTCCCTTAGAAGAACATCTGTTTGGAGTTCACACCACCTTGCGGTCTCTAGGGTGTCCCTTAGAGAGCATCTGTTGGGAGTTCACACCACCTTGCTGTCTCAGGGTGTCCCTTAGAAGAGCATCTGTTTGGAGTTCACACCACCTTGCTGACTCTAGGGTGTCCCTTAGAAGAACATCTGTTTGGAGTTCACACCACCTTGCGGTCTCTTAGGGTGTCCTTAGAAGAGCATCTGTTGGGAGTTCACACACCTTGCTGTCTCTAGGGTGTCCCTTAGAAGAGGCATCTGTTTGGAGTTCACACCACCTTGCTGCCTCTAGGGTGTCCCTTAGAAGAGCATCTGTTGGGAGTTCACACCACCTTGCTGTCTCTAGGGGGTCCCTTAGAAGAACATCTGTTTGGAGTTCACACCACCTTGCTGCCTCTAGGGTGTCCCTTAGAAGAGCATCTGTTGGGAGTTCACACCACCTTGCTGTCTCTAGGGTGTCCCTTAGAAAGAGCATCTGTTTGGAGTCACACCACCTTGCTGCCTCTAGGGTGTCCCTTAGAAGAGCATCTGTTGGGAGTTCACACACCTTGCTGTCTCTAGGGTGTCCCTTAAAAGAGCATCTGCTTTGGAGTTCACACCACCTTGCTGCCTCTAGGGTGTCCCTTAGAAGAACATCTGTTGGAGTTCACACCACCTTGCTGCCTCTAGGGTGTCCCTTAGGAGAACATCTGCTTGGAGTTCACACCACCTTGCTGCCTCTAGGGTGTCCCTTAGAAGAACACTGCTTGGAGTTCACACCACCTTGCTGACTCTGGGGTGTCCCTTAGGAGAACATCTGTTGGAGTTCACACCACCTTGCTGCCTCTAGGGTGTCCCTTAGAAGAGCATCTGTTGGGAGTTCACACCACCTTGCTGTCTCTAGGGTGTTCCTTAGAAGAACATCTGTTGGAGTTCACACCACTTGCTGACTCTGGGCTGTCCCTTAGAAGAAGCATCTGCTTCCTTGAAGAAAAAGGAAGAATAAATATTAAGAGTAGTGCCTCATTGGGTGATCAAGACAAATTACACCCCACTTTTACAATACCACCATGCAAACAAAGCCACTATTACTAAAGTGGTTTTCAGTGATATCTAGAACTACTCAACAAGTCATCACAACTATTATATCTCACCATGCTACAAGCCTTCAGCATTACCCACAGTAGTCTACATACCCATTTTCACAGCTCCAGCTCGCTGTGCATGTTGTTTTCAGTATCGTCTAGAAAGGAAACAGATTGTGGTCATTAAGTAATGTAAGGGAACCTCTGGGGATGTGTGTATCAGAAGGCACCTTACTTTAGCTAATAGTCTATACAGTACCTGATCCTGCAGAGCTGGATGCTGATGTGACATGCTGGGACTTCTTGGGGGGGGGGTTAGGATATACCACTCATCATATGAGGAGGGGGGGGGGGGTGGTAGGACTATACCACTCATCATATGAGAGGGAGGGGATTAAGACATACCACTCATATTGAGAGGGGATTAAGACTATACCACTCATCATATGAGAGGAGGGGGGGGTTAATAAGACTATACCACTCATCATATTGAGAGGGGGGGGGATTAAGACTATACCACTCATCATATGAGAGGGGGGGGATTAAGACTATACCACTCATCATATGAGAGGGGGGGGATTAAGACTATACCACACATCATATGGAGGGGTTTAAGACTATACCACTCATCATATGAGAGGGGGGGGGATTAAGACTATACCACTCATCATATGAGAGGGGGGGGGGGGTTAAGACTATACACTCATCATTGAGAGGGGGGGGGTGTTTAAGACTATACCACTCATCATATGAGAGGGGGGGGGGTGTTTAAGACTATACCACTCATCATATGAGAGAAGGGAGTTTAAGTCTTTAAACATTGGTTTAAGACAATACCACTCATCATAGGACACCTCCTACCTGTAGTGTGTTTAGTTTTCACCACCTTTTTCGATCTTCAACCTCTCTTCTTCAGACCTTAGTGAGTGAATGACCGACATTACATACATTTCAATATGAAAATATATTCAGGTCAGTCTGGCTACAGTGAAACAAGAAATTTTAAGGATTCAAATGAAAAGTTTGTATAATGTTCAAGACTTACGGCGCGGGAAAGTTCTGCAGGAGAACCAGGCACCACCGTCGCCTAATGGCTGCAGTTTTCCTTTCAAAAAGAAAATCACACAATCGAATGAGTATCCCAAAAAACTTATATCCACTAGTGAGGAGAATTTCATAATCTATACATACCTCGAGTAAATCACACTGTGGGGTCCATTGCAATGTACAGAGCGACTGTAAGTTAATAAAGAGTTAATAAAGGTAGGGTTGTATTAAATTTGATATTTATAGATAACAACAATAATGGTAAGAGTAAATGATAATAATTAAATCCCAGCCCCCCTCCCTCCAGGAATATAATTCTGGATGTAGAAGACCCCCCCCCCCCCAAGACAGCCACAGCATGTCACATCAGCATCCAGCTGTGCAGGAGTTTGATGTATGAATTGTGTATGTCGTGTAAAAACTGTAGGAAATAGGCCCCGAAAAGTGTCAAGAATAATACACAAGAAAAAGTATGAACAATAACAGTAGTGTGCTTTGCATGCTGCAAGCACAGAAATAATAATAACTTGTCATATGTTATAACAGAAAATAGGACTAATATGATATACTGAATAGCCAGCATCTTACCATCAAAACAAACACCTCACACTTGTTTGAGAAACCTTGCTTTGGTCGGCCCTGTGGTGTGAACAAGGTACAATTTTCAATACAGGAATGACAATCAAATGGTACAGTTCAGTGGAAAAATGTAAAGAAATATCAAACCTGAACATCATCCACACCAAAAGTCCTCCAAGGTCCAGGATGACAAGATCCAAGCAATGTGTCTGTGAACACAGTGTATGTGAAAGTAAAGAAAAAGTCCAATTAAACAGAGTTTTATACTCGTGCATAACAGTTTTGAACACAGTAGGAACTGAATTAGCCCAAGTATTTTTCACAACACGTCGAGGTGTTGCTGGACCAGAATATGTATTTTCGACTGCAAACACACCATTTCTCACATCAACGCCCTCACATGCCAAAAAGCGTTCCTTGGACACTGTTTCAAAGCAATGTGTCGGCTTTCTTCGTAAATGTGTTTTAGTTTTTCTTATTTAACTTCAGTTTGCAGTGTGGACAAGTTACAATGACTTTTATGTTGGGACCAGGTGATTTCATTATTGTATATACTATGTGTAGCCTGTGTAGACTCTCTGTGTGTAACTAAGGGAACAGCATCAACGATACACATTTAGAGCCAGCCAAATACAACAAGGCATACATTGAATAAACACAGAAAATCAACGATCAAATCGATTACATAACTGTACATGTAAACCCAGGCTTACTGCTCAAGTAGGCAAATTTGTCCAAATAAGATTCCCATTCCCATTCCCTTCCCTCCCATTGTGAGCAATTAGCTAGCTCACGTGCAAAATGGTGCTAATTAACGCTATGCTAACATCGGTGCGGTAGTTGGTCATATAAGAATATACCACTGCACTGCTATAACATGAATATTACAAAGTACATTATGCATAATGACAGTCTCACTTACTTCCATGGTTTATATTTTTATCCATGTAGGTTATGTTCGATTAAGATTCGCATTTGATGACGTTGATACATTCGACGTTTACCTCAACTTGGGTGACCATGAAGGAGACGAGAAGTGTTCGGGTTAAACACTTGGGCATGCCTCTCACATTAATATTAGAATGATATCCTTGGGCATGCCTCTCACAGTAATATTTAGAATGATCATCTTAGGGCATGCCTCTCACATTAAATAATGAGAATGATTAATCCTTGGCATGCCCTCACATGTAATATTAGAGATGATAGATCATGGGCATACCTCTCACAAGAAATTATTAGAAGATATCCTTGGGCATGATGCGCCTCTCACAATAATTTAGAATGATACTCCTTTGGCATGCCTCTCACAATTAATATTAGAATTCATCGAAGTTTTTGGGCATCCTCTTCACATGTAACTATTAGAATGATATCCACCGCTGGGCATGCCTCTCACAATAATATTTAGAATGATATCCTTGGGCATGCCTCTCACATATATATTAGAATGATATCCTTGGGCATGCCTCTCACATAATATTAGAATGATATCATTGGGCATGCCCTCTCACATCTAATATGTAGAATGATATTCCTTGGGCATGCCTCTCACAATAAATGATATCCTGGCATCTTCCAGATATTAGAATGATATCCTTGGCAATGCCTCTCACACACTAAGTATTAGAACTGGATATCCTTGGGGCTATGCCTCTCACATTAAGTATTAAGAATGATATCCTTGGCATCCTCTCACTATAATATATTAGAATGATATGTATCCTTGTGGCTCGCCTTCTCACAGAATATTAGAATGAATCCGCTTTGCTGCATGCCTCTCACAAGTAATATTAGAATGATATCCTTGGGCATGCCTCTCACATTAATATTAGAATGATATCCTTGGGCATGCCTCTCACATTAAATATTAGAATGATAGTCCTGTTAGGCATGCGAATGCTCCTCACTTAATATTAGAATGATATCCATTGGGCCATGCCTCTCAAACAAGTAATCATTAGAATGAATCCGTTAGGGCATGGCTCTCTCATCATAATATGAGAATGATATCCTTGGCAATGCCTCTACCATTAATATTAGAATGATATCCTTGGGCATGCCTCGTCCACAGTAATGATACTAGAATGATATCCTTTGGGCATGCCTCTCACAATTATAGCTTAGAAAGTGATATCCCTTGGCACTGCCTCTCACGTAATATTAGAATGATATCCTTGGGCATTGCCTCTCCACAGTAATATTAGAATTGGATATCCTTATGGTTGCATGCCTCTCACAATTAATATTAGAATGATTCCTTGGGCAGCTCTCACAATAATTTAGAATGATATCACTTGGCATGCCTCTCACGTATATATTAGAATGATACTCCCTTTGCGCATGCCTCTCACTAATATTTAGAATGATATCCTTGGGCATGCCTGCTCACAATACATAATTAGCAAATGATATCATTGGGGTCAATGCCTCTCAACAGTAATATTAGAATGATATCCTTGGGCAGTGCCTCTCAACAATAATAGTGAATGATATATTGGGCATGCCTCTCACAATAATAATAGAATGATATCATTGGGCATGCGTCTCACAATAATATTAGAATGATATCCTTGGGCATGCCCTCCACAGTAATATTAGAATGATATCACTTGGGCATGCTCTTCACAAATAATATGGGAGAATGATATCCTTGGGCATGCCTCTCACATAATATTAGAATGATATCATTGGGCATTGCGCTCCACAATATATTAGAATTGATATCGCTTGGAGCATCCTGCGTCTCACTTAATATTAGAATGATATTATGGATCCTCTCATTGAGATAATTTTGGCGGTCTTCACATAATATTTAGGAATTGATATCCTTGGCCATGCTCTCACAGTTAATATTAGAATGATTCCTGGGCAGCTTACAGTGGATCATTGATGCGTCTACAATAGTATTAGAATGATATCCTTGGGGCATGCCTCTCACAGTATATGAGACATGATATCCTTGGGCATGCCTCTCACAATAATATTAGAATGATATCCTTGGGCATGCCTCTCACAGTAATATTAGAATGATATCATTGGGCTGTGGTCTTCAGATCTGGTGGAGACGTTGTCCCTCAGCTGCTTGATGAAAGCCTCCATCACCTCTGTGACAACGCTGCGGCCTGGTCCCAAATCCAACAACTCAAGCTTCCTAGTAAAGGCCTCAAATGTATCCACCATGTCCACGGCTGTTTTCCCTCTTCCTTGTGACTGCAGATTTAACCCGTTTAAAGTTACAAAATATGTCTGCACAAAGAAAAGCTGTGTGTGCAGCTTGCAGTTGACGATTCAATGTTTCTGCGTCGGGCCTCTATATGGGGCGGGAATACCACTGACAGATCTATGCTTGAATTCATAATTACGTCTGAGATTTAATTATTTGCAAACAGAGATATTTTCAATGCAAATAAGACACACTGGCTTGGCATTGGGAACAGATGGAGAGGTGAACGCGTATCTCTCTGTACGTTCTTCTCTGAAACTTCCATTTTCATTATCCACCTTTCTTCTTGATACTTTTTTAGAGCAACATTGTATCTATCAAGCAAAAACGACAAAAATTATAATTGAATAGAGACAGTGATTTAATGAGACTAATCAGATCAAAAATATTATCTTATTGTCACTGAATTTATTATGTACTAAGCATATGTGTTAAACATGTTACATTTGTAGTGTAGTCCAATTAATTGTGCTAATATTATATACTTATTATGTTCTGGCCCGCTGACTATTGGAGGCCGAACCTCGTTGACGAACCCTGATATATAATGTCTTACAGAGCCTTTCCATAAGTCCACTCAAGTTTCTTCAACTGTCTTCTGACTGTGAAATGGCCACGTTGTACAGTGCCATGTTCTCCTAACAGAGTGGCGCAGCGGTCTAAGACACTGCGTTGCTACAGATGCTGGGTCGAGACCCGTGCCGGCCGCAACCATGAGGCGATGGAGGACTTTTGGTTTCTCACCCTCTAAAAACAAAAATAAATCATTCTAAATAACAAACTGGCTATATTTACAAATTAGTAAAAATGTCTCACCCCATGTTCAATAATGGTCTTTTTCTCGCTCACTTTAGGATATTTAAAATATAAATAATCTCCAAAATTATTGTTACTTTTTAAACAAAGCGATTATTATTATTACTAATTAAATTAGAATGATATAAAAGCCCCTTAGATATTAATGTAGAATCCTCACGTCATTGAACAAAACATTTTTAGATATACTGTAGGCCTACCATAGATTGATTTAGTTATGGATCCATAACAAATTACTATAGGCGAAATGAGTATTGGTTACACTACATTTAGGGGGTGGAAATGTTATGGCCTTTAGATATTAATTTAGAATCCTCCAATATTCTTAAGCTGTAGCCTACCTCTGACCGTCACGTTGTACAGCGTCATATTTTCCATTCCACCCTAAGGGAAACACTGAGGGTTTTGTTTTTTGTTTTTCTCTGTATAGAAACACTATAATATTAATCAAATTATTTAAGCCAATTTTTTTTTTAAATCAATCCCATGTACTATGTTGTTACAAAAAATGTTTTAAATTCTCTAGTAATGCCAATATGGGAGACTATCAAATGCTTCTCAAAGTTGGTCAATTGGTCAAACTACCACTAACTTGCATTAACGTAAAAAATAGCTGACATTTATATAACGTACCACAGAATACTGCAGCAGCCTGCAAGGTGTGCTGCGGTATGACACAACTTTTAAAGGAGGAACCACTGTAGCCAGGGCTCTATGTAGTACTCTGCGCCTCCCATAGTCTGTTCTGGACTTGGGAACTGGGAAGAGACCTCTGGTGGCATGTCTTTTGGAGTATGCATGGGTGTCCGAGCTGTGTGTTAGTAGTTTAAACATACACCTCAGAGCATTCAGCATGTCAACACTTCTCACAAAAACAAGAATTGATGAAGTCAATATTCTCCTCCACTTTGAGCCATGATAGATTTACATACATATTATTAATGTAATCTCTCCGTCTACATTTTAAGGGCCAGACGTGCTGGTAATTTTCAGAGGTCCATCTTTGTGGCACCTGACCACACAACTGAACAGTAGTCCAGGTGTGACAAAACTAGGGCCTGTAGGACCTGCCTTGTTGATAGTGGTGTTAAGAAGGTAGAAACTAGGGCCTGTAGGACCTGCCTTGTTGATAGTATTGTTAAGAAGGTAGAAACTAGGGCCTGTAGGACCTGCCTTGTTGATAGTGTTGTTAAGAAGGTAGAAACTAGGGCCTGTAGGACCTGCCTTGTTGATAGTGCTGTTAAGTAGGCAGAGCAGCGCTTATTATGGACAGACTTCTCCCCATCTTAGCTACTGTTGTATCTATATGTTTTGACCATGACAGTTTACAATCCAGGGTAACTCCAAGCAGTTTAGTCATCTCAACTTGCTCACTTTCCACTTGATTTATTACTAGATTTAGTTGAAGTTTAGGGTTTAGTGAACAATTTGTGTCAAATACAATGCTTTTTCAGTTTTAGAAAGATTTAGGACTAACTTATTTACTTGCCATCCATTCTGAAACTAAACCTGAATTATGTTTGAGAGGCTTCCATTCAAGAACACTCTCTGTGTTCTGTTAGACAGGTAACTCTTTATCCACAATAAACAGACTGTCACTCCCTGTACTTACCGTGGACAGAATTACCCACCAAAGGATCAAGCAGCGTGACAAGCGGCAACAGGAGCAAGGCATCAAGGATTTTTGGACATGGGAGGAGATATTGGATGGAAAGGGACCTTGGGCTCAACCTGGAGAATATCGCCGTCCCAAAGCTGAGCTGGAGGCAGCGAAAGCAGAGAGGCGGCGATATGAGGAGGCAGCACGGAGGCAAGGCTGGAAGCCCGTGAGTACTACCCAAAAATTTCTTGGGGGGGGGCTAGGAGGTGGTGGGACGAGGGCAGGTAGGAGACCTGCGCCCACTTCCCAGGCTAACCATGGAGAGCGGGAGTACGGGCAGACACCGTGTTACGCAGTAGAGCGCACGGTGTCTCCTGTACGTGTGCATAGCCCAGTGCGGGTTATTCCACCTCCCCGCACTGGTAGGGCTAGATTGAGCATTGAGCCAAGTGCCATGAAGCCGGCTCTACCTATCTGGCCACCAGTACATCTCCTCGGGCCGGCTTACATGGCACCAGCCTTACGCATGGGTTATGTGCACTCCGCCGCACTGGTCGGGCGACGGGGAGATTCACCAGGTAAGGTTGGGCAGGCCATATGCTCACGGGAGCCATTACGCCTGCACGGTCCGGTATTTCCGGCGCCACCTCCCGCCCAGTCCTGTTCCACCAGTGCCAACACCACGCACCAGGCTTCCAGTGTGTCTCCAGAGCCCTGTTCCTCCTCCACGCACTCGTCCAATGGTGGTGTCTCCAGCCCATTACCACCAGTGCCTACACCACGCACCAAGCCTCCTGTGTGTCCCCAGAGTCCTGTGCGTCCTTTGCTGCTCCCCGCACTAGCCCTGAGATGCGTGTCCCAGCCCGGTACCACCAGTTCCGGGCACCAGCAGCCTAGGCCTAATGTGCGTTCCAGGGTCCAGTATGCCCTGTTCCTGCTCCCCGCACTAGCCCTGAGATGCGTGTCCCAGCCCGGTACCACCAGTTCCGGCACCACGCACCAGGCCTACAGTGCGCCTCAGCCGGCCAGAGCCATCCGTCTCTCCAGCGCCATCTGAGCCATCCGTCTCTCCAGCGCCATCTGAGCCATCCGTCTCTCAGCGCCATCTGAGCCATCCGTCTCTCCAGCGCCATCTGAGCCTCCGTCTCTCCAGCGCCATCTGAGCCATCCGTCTCCCCAGGCCATCTGGCCATCCGTCTCCCGAGCGCCATCTGAGCCATCCGTCTCCCCAGCGCCATCTGAGCCATCCGTCTCCCCCAGCGCATCTGAGCCATCCGTCTCGCCAGTGCCATTAGAGCCGCCAACCAGACAGGATCTGCCAGAGCGCCAACCAGACGGATCTGCCAGAGCCGCCAACCAGACAGGATCTGCCGAGCGCCAACCAGACAGGATCTGCCAGGCCGCCCACAGACATGAGCAGCCAGATCCGTCAGCCAGCCTGGAGCAGCCAGATTCCGCAGCGATCAGCGCATGAGCAGCCAGATCCTCAGCGCAGCCATGAGCAGCCAGATCCGTCAGCCAGCCATGAGCAGCCAGATCCGTCAGCCAGCCATGAGCAGCCAGATCCGTCAGCCAGCCATGAGCAGCCAGATCTCGTCAGCCAGCCATGAGCATCCAGATGCGTCAGCCAGCCATGACAGTGCCAGTCCGTCAGCCAGCCATGAGCCAGCCAGATTCGTCAGCAGCAGACATGAGCAGCCAGATCCGTCAGCTAGCCAGGTCCGCCAGAGCCAGTCAGTCAGCCAGGATCCGCCAGAGCCGTCCAGCCCAGGATCCGCAGAGCCGTCAGCAGATCCGCCATTTAGTCTGGTACTTGCCCCTTATCTGGTACTGGCCCCTTATCCTGGTGCTGTCCCTTATCCTGGTGCTGTCCCATTATCCTGGTGCTGTCCCTTATCCTGGTGCTGCCCTTAGTCCGGTACTGCCCTTAGTCCGGTGCTGCCTTCTTATTCCAGTAGTTTAGGAAAGCGGGTAGTGACTATGGTGGGGTGGGGACCAGACCAGTGCCGGAGCCGCCGCCCGTGGACGGAGGCCACCCAGACCCTCCCCTAGACTATGTGCTGGTGCGCCGCGGAGTTCGCACCTTAAGGGGGGGTTATGTCACGCCCTGGCTTAGTATTCTTTTTTTCTTTATTATTTTAGTTAGGTCAGGGTGTGACATGGGGTATGTTTGTGTTTTTGTCTTGTCTTGGGTGGTTTGTAGTGTGCTAGGGGGATTTTGTTAGAGTGTATGGGTTGTGTTGAGTGAATTGTTCTAGGGAATCTATGGTTGAGTGAATGTGTCTAGCTTGTCTAGTGGTTTGCCTGAGTGGTTTCTCAAATCAGAGACAGATGTTTTTTCATTGTCTCTGATTGGGGAGCCATATTTAAGGTGGCCATAGGCATCATGTATTTGTGGGTAATTCTTCTATGTTTTACGTAAGTAGCTTGTGTGTGCACTTTCGTTTGTAGCTTCACGATCGTTTTGTTTGTTTTGTTTTAGTTTGTATAAGTGTTTTCGTTTCGTGTTCATCTTCGTCATTAAAATAAAGAGAAGATGTATTCATATCCCGCTGCGCCTTGGTCCGTCTCTCCACACGATCGTGACAGAACATACATGGCTTATTAACCTATACGGTCCAAATAATGATGATCCAAGCTTCTTTGAAAATGAATATAAGAATTTATCAACTTTACAAGCACAACTAGAACTCTATTATTATGGTGGAAAATTTTAAATAACTCTATGGAGTAAGGACTATCACCATCAGCACTTAATTAAGGAAATCATGAATGCGTGAATATATTGGAATTAGTGATATATTCGGGTTAAATTACCCTGACTGCTGAGAATCATGGAGGAGTTTAATACCGTGACCTAGGGATATACATGAGGAGGTTTAATTATCTGACTAGTGACATATACATGGAGGAGTTTAGATATCCTGCCTAGTGAGATATCATGGAGTTTATATCCTGACCTAGTGAGATATACATGGAGGAGGTTTAATATCCTGACCTAGTGAGATATCATGGAGGAGGTTTAATATCCTGACTTAGTGAGATATACAAGGGGAGGTTTAATATCCTGACCTAGTGGAGATATACTGGAGGGGGGAGGTTGGTAATATGCTGGGACCGGTTGGGGTGAGATATACATTGGTAAGGTTTATATCTCCTGACTATGGATAGGTGGAGGATTCATGGAGGAGTAATATCTGACCTAGTGAGATATAAATGGAGAGGGTTTAATATCCTGACCTAGTGAGATATACATGGAGGAGGTTTTAATTAAGTTAGTCGTCTTGATTACTTTCCTTTCTTATGTCAAAAAGAGTGGTGTGTAGTAGAGGCAGAATGCGGTCGGATCATCACATAATTGGCATATATATATTATTTTTACTTGAAATGTCCATGTGGGCGAGGATATGTGGAAATGTAATCAGTATAGACCCTTTCTGATAGTAGACCCCGATGATAGAAGAACTCCATGATATAGACCCTTTAACATGATATAGACCTTTAAACATGATATAGAGAGAAAAACAACAAATAAATGAAGGAACTATTAACTAATATCCAGTTGTAATATATTATAAATAAAGCCAATGGATGAATATGGGGAAAGACAAATTATTTTTTCAATCTTCAACATAGAAATGTCTCCCAAAAATATTTATTGAAACTTGTTACAATGATGGAGTTACGCATGTGATTCACCGAATGATATTTTGAAAGAGGAAGGAAGTACTTTAGAATATTTTTCATTTCAGGCTCTTTCATCTCCACTAACCGTAGCTAATTTATATGGATTTTTTTCCTATTAATAATGTAAAATGAACAGCTGTTACAGAAGACTCATTGTGAGGCCAAATTACAGTGGAGGAATTTCTTGATGCAATAAAAAGACTTTAGACTGGAAAAACTCCAGGGCTGGATGGCATACCATAAAAAGTATAACAAAGATATAAATTTTTTTGATATAGCTACAGTTAGGACCATGTATTGAGGCAGTTTTTTGATATACTCAGAGGACCATTATTAGCATGTTTTAACCACTCCTATATAAATGGTAGATTATCAGACACGCAACAAGAAGGTCTGATTTCATTATTCCTGAAACAGGACCCAAGTGGTAAATATAAAGATCCAGTCCATTTAGAAAATTGGAGGCCTCTTACACTTCAGTGTTGTGATGCAAAAATTCTAGCTAAATGCTTATCGCATAGAATTAAAACGGCATTGTCAGATATTATTCATCCTAATCAGACAGGTTTTTTACATGGACGATACATTGGAGATTATATAAGACAAGTACTGGAAACAATAGAATATTATGAAATATCGGGGGAAACCAGGTCTGGTTTTCATAGCTGATTTTGAAAAGGCTTTTGATAAAGTACGACTGGAGTTTATATATAAATGCCTAGAATATTTAAAATTTTGTAGAATCTCTTATAAAATGGGATAAAGTTATGTATAGTAACCCTAGGTGTAAAATAGTAAATAAGGGCTACATCTCAGAAAGTTTTAAACTGTCAAGAGGAGTAAAACAAGGTTGTCCACTATTGGCATATCTATTTATTATTGCCATCGAAATGTTAGCTGTTAAAATTGGATCCAACAACAATATTAAGGGATTAGAAATCCCCGGCTTAAAAAAAAAGGTGTCATTGTACGCTGACAATTCATGTTTTCTTTTAAAACCACAATATAATCTCTCCACGGCCTCATAGAGGATCTAGATACTTTTGCTAACCTCTCTGGATTTAAATCAAATTATGATAAGTAATATTACGTATTGGATCACAAAAAAAAAATCTACTTTTACATTACCGTGTAGTTCACCAATAAAATGGTCTGACAGAGATGTGGACGTACTCAGTATACAAATCCCAAAAGAAAGAAATGATCTCACTCCAATACATTTTTATAGAAAGTTAGAAAAAATTGATATTATCTTGCTACCATGGAAAGGAAAATACCTGTCTATTTGTGTTGAAAAATCACCCTGATTAACTCTTTAGTCATATCACAGTTGAACTATTTGCTTATGATTTTGCATACACCTAGTGACCTGCTTTTCAAATTATATCAACAAAAAAAAATATATTTTATTTGGAATGGCAAGCAAGACAAAATTAAAAGGGCCTATTTATATATCGACAATGAATTCGGGGGGCAGAATTTATTAAATATTATAGCATTAGACCTCTCGCCAAACGCATCAGTCATACAAAAGTTATACTCATATCCGAAATGGTTCTCTAGTAAATGATGTAAGAATGTCTCATCCCGTGTTCCAGAATGGTCTTTTTCCCTTTATTCAGATTACAACTGCTCACTTTCGGTTGTTTGAAAACAGAAAACAGAAGAAATTAAATAGCACAGTTACAAATATAAATCAAACTGGATGGACATCAGAAATAGAGGAAGGACTAAAAACAAACAAAATATAACTATTGTAAAATAGATTGTGTCTGTAAAATGTGTATAAGATATATAAACTGAAGGTAGAAGCCTATTGTGTTATTGTTTATTAGTTTACTACAATTGGGGGAGGGGTGGTAGGGTTTGCAGGGAATAATAAAGGTATATTCTAAAATAAAGTGTGGATGTGTATATGTATGAATGTTTACGTATATGTATATGTATATACAGTTGAGGTCGGAAGTTTACATACACCTAGGTTAGGGTCATTAAATCTCGTTTTTCAACCACTTCACAAATGTCTTGTTAACACATCTACTTTGTGCATGAGACAAGTAAATTTTCCAACAATTGTTTACAGACAGATTATTTCACTTATAATTCACTGTATCACAAATCCAGTGGGTTAGAATTGTACATACACTAAGTTGACTGTGCCTTTAAACAGCTTGGATAATTCCAGAAAATTATGTCATGGCTTTAGAAGCTTCTGATAGGCTAATTGACATAATTTGAGTCAATTGGAGGTGTACCTGTGGATGTAGTTATCGAAGGCCTACTATCAACTCAGTGCCCTTATGCTTGACTTATGCGATGGAAATCAGAAAGAAATTCAGCCGCCAGCCTCAAAAAGAATTGTAGACCTCACAAAGGTCTCTGGTTCATCCTTGGCAGCAATTTTAATAGCGCTGAAGCGCTACCACCGTTCAATCCTGTAACACAACAATAGTAGCAAAGTATAAGACACCATGGGACCATGCAGCCGGGCGAAACCGGCTAGGAAGGAGACGCGTTCCTTTTCTCTAGAGCGGATGAAGTACTTTGGATGCGGACAATAGATGTCAAATCAATCCCGAACACAGCAAGGACCTTGTGAAGTGCTGGGAGAGACACAGCGTACAGACAGTTATCATATCAACAGTTAAACGAGTCCTATAATCGACATAGATGAAAGCCGTCAGCATAGGAAAAGCCACTGCCCAAACCCTAACATTAAGCAGACTCGGTGTAGAAACTGCACATTGGGACAAAGATCCATACGTTTTTGAAGAAATGTCTCTCGGTCTGATGATACAAAATGAACTGTTTGGATAATGACCATGTCTAGTTTGGAGAAAAAAGGGGAGGCTTGCAGCGGAACGCCATCCAACGTGAAGCACGGGGGTGGCAGCATCATGTGTGTGGGGTGTTTTGTTGCAGAGGGACTGGTGCACTCACAAATAGATGAAATCATGGAGGTAGGAAAATTATGTGGATTATGAAGCACGTCTCAAGACTCAGTCGGAAGTTAAAGCTTGGTCGCAAATGAGTCTTCCAAAATGGATAACCCCAAGCATACTTCCAAGTTGGGTCAAATGGACTTCTTAAGGCCAACAAAGTCAAGGTATTGGAGTGTGCATAAAGCCTGACCTCAATCCTATAGAAAATGTGTGTGGGCAGAACTGAAAAATCTGTGGCGAGCAAGGAGCCTATAAATCTGACACTCAGTTACACCAGCCTCTGTAAGGAGAATGGGTCCAAATTATTCACCCAACTGTATTTGGGAGTTGTGAAAGGCTACAGCAAAATGATGACCTAGTTTAACAATTTGAATGGCAATCCTACAGAATGCTAATTGTAGGTATGTAACTTCCTGACCCCTGGGAATGTGATGAAAGAAATAAAAGCTGAAATAAATCATTCTCTCTATTATTCTGAGAATTTTCCATTCTTAATAAAGTGGGATGTCTCTACATCTGACTAAAACAATCTATTACTCGATTAAATGTCAGGAATTGTGAAAAACTGAGTTTAAATGTATTTGGCTAAGCTGTATGTAAACTTCCGACTTCAACTGTATATATATATATGTATATGGATAGTTGTATGTATGTATGTTTGTATGTATATAGACATACTGTATATATTTACCAAAAACATCTGGGGGATTGGAAATGATGCTGACTACTACATTGATGGAGGCAACCATCTATTATAGCTGATCAAAACAGCCCCACAATCTTTTTACCCTCAATTTATTCTCTCAGCCAATCACCAGTCATTTGTGTAAGTGCCGTGCTTGTTGAATGTCCTAAGTGTGCAAGAAGTCTATTGTCAATTTGTTTACTGTAAAATAGCATTTTGTCTGTTCAAACACAATTTTTTCCATCGGCTATTTGAGCCAGTTAAGGGTGCTTTACTCTTCTTGTGTAATGGAATTACTTTAGCTTCCCTCCAGGCCTGAGGGCACACACTCTCTAGTAGGCTTAAATTGAAGATATGCTAAATAGGAGTGGCAATATTGTCCACTATTATCCTCAGTCATTTTCCATCCAGGATGCCAGACCCTGGTGGCTTGTCATTGTTGATACACAACAATACCTTTTTCACCTCATCCACACTCACTTTATGGAATTCAAAATTACAACGCTTGATTCTGTCAGATATACTTAGATGTGTAGTGTCAGCGTTTTTGTGCTGGCATGTCATGCCTAAGTTTTCTAATCTTTCCAATTAAAAAATCATTAAAGTATTTGGCAATATCAATGGGTTTTGTTATGAATGAGCCATCTGCTTCAAGGAATGATGGAGCAGAGTTTGCCTTTTTCCCAAAAATGTAATTTAAGGTGTTCCAAAGCTTTTTACTATCAATCTTCATAGCATTTATCTTTGCTTCATAGTATAGTTAATTAAAATGTTTATTCAGTTTATCACATGATTTCTCAATTTACATTTGCCAATTGGTTGTGCAGCCAGACTTATTTGCCAATTATTTTTGCCTCATCCCTCTCAGCCGTACAATTTTTCAATTCCTCATCAATCCACAGGGATTTAATAGTTTTTACAGTCATTTTCTTAATGTGTACATGCCTATTAGTATTTGGGATAAGCAATTTCATAAATGTGTCAAGTTCAGCGACTGGTTGCTCCGCATATGTGCTGCCACTCCAGATACAAATGATCCTGACAACTATCACTCCATAAGGATGGGGATACAAATGATCCTGACAACTATCGCCCCATTTCAAGACCACCTTGTTCAGCCGAGATTCTAGAATCGTTGGTTAATGTACAACTTCCTTCCTTTTTATCTGACCATTGTATTTTTAATATAAACCGATCAGGGTTTAGGCCTGGGCATAGTACTACCACAGCAACCACGCTAGTTGTTAATGATCTTGTCAATGCCTTGGATGCTAGAAAGAGCTGTGCTGTGTCCTGCTTCATTGACTGTCAAAGGTGATCGACACTGAGGTTATTCTGTTTTGATGAGAAATTATAAAAAAGGCCTCGGATATACAGCCTGTTTATGGTTTCAGAATGATCTTAGTGACAGAATCAGGCCATCTTGATAGATGGGGTTAAACTAGAATGATCTTAGTGACAGAACTCAGGCCATCTTGATAGATGGTGTGTTGAATCAGAATGATTTAGTGACAGACTCAGGCACTCTTGATAGATGGAGTTAAATCAGAATTATCTTAGTGACAGAAACGTCAGGCATCTTGATAGAATGGGGTTAAATCAGAATTATCTTAGTGACAGAACTCAGGCATTTATTGATTTAGATGGAGATTTACTATAAACTCAGAATGATATTAGTGAACAACAAATCAGCGGCATCTTGATAGATGGGGTTAAATCAGAATTATCTTAGTGACAGAATCACGGCATCTTGATAGATGGGGTTGAATCAGAATTATCTTAGTGAAGAAAGAACTCAGGCCATCTTGGTAGATGGGGTTTAAATAGAATGATCTTAGTGACAGAACTCAGGCCATCTTGATAGATGGAGTTAATCAGAATTATCTTAGTGACAGAACTCAAGCGCATCTTGATAGATGGAGTTAAATCAGAATTACTTCTGATGTGACAGAACTCAGGCATCTTGAAGATGGGGGTATGAAGTCAGAATTGATCTTAGTGACAGAACTCAGGCCATCTTGTAGATGGGGTTAATCAGAATATCTTAGTGACAGAACTCAGGCCATCTTGATAATGGGGTGTAATCAGAATATCTCTAGTGACAGAACTCAGGCCAATTGAGGAGATGGGGTTAATCAGAATTATCTGAGTGACAGAACTCAGGCCATCTGGATAGATGGGGTTAAATCAGAATTATCTGAGTGCAAGAATCAAGGCCATCTTAGATAGAGAGGGGTTAAATCAGAATTATCTTAGTGACAGAACTCAGGCATCTTGATAGATGGTGGGTTGAATCAGAATTATTAGTGACAGAACTCAGGCCATCTTGATAGATGGGGTTAAATAGAATTATCTTAGTGACAGAACTCAGGCCATCTTGATAGATGGGGGTTAAATCAGATTTATCTGAGTGACAGAACTCAGGCATCTTGATAGATGGGGTTAAATCAGATTTATTGAAGTCGAAGAAGATCAGGCATCTTGATAGATGGGGTTGAATTCAGAATTATCTTGAGTAACAGAACTCAGGCCATCTTGATAGATGGGGTTGAATCAGAATTATCTGAGTGACAGAACTCAGGCCATCTTGATAGATGGGGTTAATCAGAATTATCTTAGTGACAGAACTCAGGCCATCTTGATAGATGGGGTTAATCAGAATTATCTGAGTGACAGAACTCAGGCCATCTTGATAGATGGGGTTAGAATCAGAATTATCTTGAGGACAGAACTCAGGCCATCTTGATAGATGGGGTTAATCAGAATGATCTTAGTGACAGAACTCAGGCCTCTGATAATGGGGTTGAATCAGAATTATTTTGAGTGACAGAACTCAGGCCATCTTGATAGATGGGGTTAAATCAGAATTATTCTGAGTGACATCA
>NW_019944039.1:15037-22925 GCF_002910315.2 Salvelinus sp. IW2-2015 | reverse complement strand
ATAGATGGGTTAAATCAGAATTATCTTAGTGACAGAACTCCAGGCCATCTTGATAGATGGGGTTGAATCAGAATTATCTTAGTGACAGAACTCAGGCCATCTTGGTAGATGGGTTTAAATCAGAATGATCTTAGTGACAGAACTCAGGCCATCTTGATAGATGGAGTTAAATCAGAATATCTTAGTGACAGACTCAGGCCATCTTGATAGATGGAGTTAAATCAGAAATTATCTTAGTGACAGAACTCAGGCCATCTTGATAGATGGGTTGAATCAGAATTATCTTAGTGACAGAACTCAGGCCATCTTGATAGATGGGGTTAAATCAGAATGATCTTAGTGACAGAACTCAGCCATCTTGATAATGGGGTTGAATCAGAATATCTTAGTGACAGAACTCAGGCATCTTGATAGATGGGGTTAAATCAGAATTATCTGAGTGACAGAACTAGGCCATCTGATAGATGGGTTAAATCAGAATTATATCTGAGTGACAGAACCAGGCCATCTTGATAGATGGGTTAAATCAGAATTATCTTAGTGACAGAACTCAGGCCATCTTGATAGATGGGGTTGAATCAGAATTATCTTAGTGACAGAACTCAGGCCATCTTGATAGATGGGTTAAATCAGAATTATCTTAGTGACAGAACTCAGGCCATCTTGATAGATGGGGTTAAATCAGATTTATCTAGTGACAGAACTCAGCCATCTTGATAGATGGGGTTAAATCAGATTATCTTAGTGACAGAACTCAGGCCATCTTGATAGATGGGGTTGAATCAGAATTATCTGAGTACAGAACTCAGGCCATCTTGATAGATGGGGTTGAATCAGAATTATCTAGTGACAGAACTCAGGCATCTTGATAGATGGGGTTGAATCAGAATTATCTTAGTGACAGAACTCAGGCCATCTTGATAGATGGGGTTAAATCAGAATTATCTGAGTGACAGAACTCAGGCCATCTTGATAGATGGGGTTAAATCTGAATTATCTTAGGACAGAACTCAGGCCATCTTGATAGATGGGTTAAATCAGAAATCTTAGTGACAGAACTCAGGCCATCTTGATAATGGGGTTGAATCAGAATTATCTTAGTGACAGAACTCAGGCCATCTTGATAGATGGGGTTAAATCAGAATTATCTGAGTGACAGAACTCAGGCCATCTGATAGATGGGGTTAAATCAAATTATTGAGTGACAGAAACTCAGGCCATCTTGATAGATGGGGTTAATCAGAATTATCTTAGTGACAGAACTCAGGCCATCTTGATAGATGGGGTTGAATCAGAATTATCTTAGTGACAGAACTCAGGCCATCTTGATAGATGGGGGTTAAATCAGAATTTATCTTAGTGACAGAACTCAGGCCATTTTGATAGATGGGTTAATCAGAATTATTGAGTAACAGAACTCAGGCCATCTTGATAGTGGGGTTGATCAGAATTATCTGAGTGACAGAACTCAGGCATCTTGATAGATGGGTTGAATCAGAAAATCGATAAAGAACTCAGGCCATCTTGATAGATGGGGTTAATCAGAATTATCTGAGTGACAGAACTCAGGCCATCTTGATAGATGGGGTTGAATCAGAATATCTTAGTGACAGAACTCAGGCCATCTTGATAGATGGGGTTTAAATCAGAATTATCTGAGTGACAGAACTCAGGCCATCTTGATAGATGGGTTAAATCTTAATTATCTTAGCGACAGAACTCAGGCCATCTTGATAGATGGGGTTAAATCAGAATGATCTAGTGACAGAACTCAGGCCATCTTGATACATGGGTTGAATCAAATTATCTTAGTGACAGAACTCAGGCCATCTTGATAGATGGGGTTAGAATTCAGAATTATCTTGTAGTTGACAGAACTTCAGGCCATCTGGATAGATGGGGTTAAATCAGAATTATCTGAGTGACAGAACTCAGGCCATCTTGATAGATGGGGTTAAAATCAGAATTATCTTAGTGACAAGAACTCAGGCCATCTTGATGATGGGGTTAATCAGAATTATCTTAGTGACAGAACTCAGGCCATCTTGATAGATGGGGTTAAATCAGAATTATCTTAGTGACAGAACTCAGGCCATCTTGATAGATGGGGTTAAATCAGATTTATCTGATGACAGAACTCAGGCCATCTTGATAGATGGGTTAAATCAGATTTATCTTAGTGACAGAAACTCAGGCCATCTTGATAGATGGGGTTGAAATCAGAAATTATCTGAGTAACAGAACTCAGGCCATCTTGATAGATGGGGTTGAATCAGAATTATCTGAGTGACAGAACTCAGGCCATCTTGATAGATGGGGTTAATCAGAATTTATCTTATGTGACAGAAACTCAGGCCATCTTGATAGATGGGGGTTAAATCAGAATTATCTGAGTGACAGAACTCAGGCCATCTTGATAGATGGGTTAAATCAGAATTATCTGAGTGACAGAAACTCAGGCCATCTTGATAGATGGGTTAAATCGGAATTATCTTAGTGACAGAACTCAGGCCATCTTGATAGATGGAGTTAAATCAGAATTATCTGAGTGACAGAACTCAGGCCATCTGGATAGATGGGGTTAAATCTGAATTATCTTAGTGACAGAACTCAGGCCATCTTGATAGATGGGGTTAAATCAGAATGATCTGAGATTCAAACAGGTGTTCCTCAGGGTTCGGTTTTGGGTCCATTATTATTCACCTTTTAAATTAATGACATAGGAAACACTGTTAATACTTGTAACATTCATCTCTAAGCAGATGACACAGTTTTGTATTCCTGTGCCACCTCAGTGCAGCAGGCCATTCGTGAACTTCAGCATGACTTTGATTCAGTTCAGAAATCACTTACAGATCTTAAATTAGTGTTAAATATAAGTAAAACCAAGCTCATGCTGTTTTCTAGGTCATGAAATGTTGACCCTGAGGACCTGCATATCTGCGCTATAAATGGAGCCCAAATTGAGCTTGATTCTCAATATAAGTACCTGGGTGTCTGGATTGATGACAAGTTGTCCTTCGTAACGCATATAGAACATCTGACTAAGAAGCTTTTTATATCTAAATAAATCATGCCTCAGTATTGTTGATGTGTAGATTATTTGTTGGTCTGTAATGACGAGCAGCCAAACGCTGCACTTGACATATTTATGGAATTGCTTATTCCAGTTTCTAATAAGCACCCATTAGGAAAATGACTGTAGAAACTGTTAAATCCCTGTGGATTGATGAGGAATTGGAAAATGTTATGTTTGAGAGGGATGAGGCAAAAGACATGGCAAATAGGTCTTGGCTGTACAACCGATTGGTAAACGTACTGGATAAGAGCGTCTGCTAAATGACTTAAATGTAATGTACTGCAAATTGAGAAATCATGTGACTAAACTGAATAAAAAGAAGAAGAAACTACATTATGAAACAAAGATAAATTATATAAAGAATGATAGTAAAAAGCTTTGGGGCACCTTCAATGATACTTTGGGCAAAAAGGCAAACTCGGCTCCATCTGAGTCAGATGGCTCATTCATCACAAACTTTCCAACTAATTTAAGTATTTTTTCATTGGCAAAATTAGCAAACTTGGTCATGACATGCCAGCAACAAACTGCTGACACTACACATACAAGTATATCTGACCAAATTATGAAAGACAAGCACTGTAGTGTTGAATACTGTGAAGTGAGTGTGGAAGAGGTGAAAAAAGTATTGTTGTCTATCAACAATGATAAGCCACCGGGGTCTGACAACTTGGGTGGAAAATTACTGAGGATAACAGAGGACGATATTGCCACTCGTATTTGCCATATCTTCAATTTAAGCCTACTAGAAAATAAAACAAGCTTTTTTTTGCAAGAAGTTTCCAGAAGGTATCAAAATTGTCAATAAATGTTACACCCACAGAGCTGTAATAGTCTCGTAGCCAGTTATGGAGGGCAAGAAGTCTGCTGAACTGTTCAATGATTTAGTGAGGCAGAGGGCCAGATAGTATGGGGTGTTTGTTGGTGTCAAGCAGAGACCCAATCAGTTCTTTAAAATCCATCTCAGCTTTCTGAGCTGCCCTGCATAATGTCATTGAATCACACATAACTGTGATAGACTCATATTCCTGATGCTATTGCTACCTCTGCAGGCGTATCATTTGATTGATATACGTTGTATAAATCTAGGACCAACATCTTGATAATGAAATTGTAGCTCATATTTGATTTGAAAGCCTAAAATGAATGATATGCAATGGCATTGAAGACTGAATATGAACTAAATAAGATCAAGCACTCATGATCCTCCTGTGCTACGGCGGTTCTCCTCTTCTAGTGTGGTAGAGCTCGTTGGCTAGGCAACAGTGTATCATTCTAGAACACCCCACATCGTTGGTTAGGCAACAGTGTATCATTTTAGAACACCCCACATCATTGGCTAGGCAACAGTGTATCATTCTAGAACACCCCACATTTGGCTAGCAACAGTGTATCATTCTAGAACACCCCACATCGTTGGCTAGGCAACACTGTATCATTCTAGAACACCCCACATCGTTGGCTAGCGAACAGTGTATCATTCTAGAACATCCCACATCGTTGGCTAGGCAACAGTGTATCATTCTAGAACACCCCACATCGTTGGCTAGGCAACAGTGTATCATTCTAGAACACCCCACATTGTTGGCTAGGCAACCGTGTATCATTCTAGAACACCCCAGATCGTTGGCTAGGCAACAGTGTATCATTCTAGAACACCCCACATTGTTGGCTAGGCAACAGTGGATCATTCTAGAACACCCCACAACATTGGCTAGGCAACAGTGTATCATTCTAGAACACCCCACATTGTTGGCTAGGCAACAGTGTATCATTCCAGAACACCCCACATTGTTGGCTAGGCAACAGTGTATCATTCTAGAACACCCCACATCGTTGGCTAGGCAACAGTGTATCATTCTAGAACACCCCACATCGTTGGCTAGGCAACAGTGTATCATTCTAGAACAGTGGTTCCCAAACTTTTTATAGTCCCGTACCCCTTCAAACATTCAACCTCCAGCTGTACCCCCTCTAGCACCAGGGTCAGCACACTCTCAAATGTTGTTTTCTGACATCATTGTAAGGCCGGCCACACACACACTATACGACACATTTATTAAACATAAGAATGAGTGTGAGTTTTTGTCACAACCCGGCTCATGGGAAGAGACAAAGAGCTCTTATAGGACCAGGGCACAAATAATAAATTATAATAATCATTGATTTTTCTCTTTATTTAACCATCTTACATATAAAACCTTATTTGTTCATTGAAAATTGTGAATAACTCACCACAGGTTAATGAGAAGGGTGGGCATGAAAGGATGCACATAACTCTCAATGTTGGGTTGTATCGGAGAGAGTCTCAGTCTTAAATCATTTACCACACACAGTCTGTGCCTGTATTTAGTTTTCATGTTAGTGAGGGTCGAGAATCCACTCTCACATAGGTACGTGGTTGCAAAGGGCATCAGTGTCTTAACAGCGCGATTTGCCAAGGCAGGAAACTCTGAGCGCAGCCCAATCCAGAAATATGGCAGTGGCTACTGATTAAATTCAATTTTCAGAGAACCGCTTGTGCAATTTCGATGAGGCTCTCTTGTTCAGATATCGGTAAGTGGACTGGAGGCAGGGCATGGAAGGGATAACGAATCCAGTATTTTCTGTTGTCCATTTCGGGAAGTTACCTGTGTAATTGCGCACCCACTCACTCAGGTGCTTCGCTATATCACATTTGACATTATCGGTAAGGTTGAGTTCATTTGCACACAAAAAATCATACAATGATGGAAAGACCTGTGTTTTTGTCCTTGTTAATGCAGACAGAGAAGAGCTCCAACTTCTAAATCATAGCCTAAATTTTGTCCTGCACATTGAATATTTGTTGCAGAGAGTCCCTGTAATCCTAGATTCAGATCATTCAGCGAGAAAAAACATCTCCAGGTAGGCCAGTCGTGTGAGAAACTCGTCATCATGCAAGCGTCAGACAAGTGGAAATTATGGTCAGTAAAGAAAACTTTAAGCTCGTCTCTCAATGAAAAAAAACATGTCAATACTTTGCCCCTTGATAACCAGCGCACTTCTGTATGTTGTAAAAGCGTTACATGGTCGCTGCCCATATCGTTGCATAGCGCAGAAAATACACGAGAGTTCAGGGCCTTGCTTTAACAAAGTTAACAATTTTTACTGTAGTACCAAAACGTCTTTCAAGCTGTCAGCATTCCTTGCAGCAAGAGGCTCTCGGTGGATGCTGCAGGGGACCCAAGTGCGTCGGGAGCAACTGCTTGCACGAGCGTTACCACTCCCACTATGTCTCCAGTCATGGCTTTTGCGCCGTCAGTACAGATACCAACATGAGCAGCAGCTAAGTTTTGGCTACATATAGAACCGTTAGTGGAATTCCTGCGAGAGAGATAACTGTTAATGTTGATTGGATGTTAATTATTTGACTAGGCTACCTGTTGCCAAAAACTCCGCTATGCATGTGTCTGCTATCATCGGTTAACTTCTTGACGCTAATAGGCAGAATTTTATTTTGGAAAAATAACGTTCCCAATGTAAACAGCCTATTTCTCAGGCCCAGATGCTAGAATATGCATATAATTGACAGATTAGGATAGAACACACTCTAAAGTTTCCAAAACTGTCAAAATATGTCTGTGAGTATAACAGAACTGATTTTGCAGGAGAAAACCTGAGGAAATCCAACCCGGAAGTGCCTCTATGTGAAAAATCCTGTTCCATTGCATGCCTTTCGTCCATTTAAAGGGATATCAACCAGATTCCTTTCCTGTGGCTTCCTCAGGGTGTGAACAGTCTTTAGACATAGTTTCAAGCTTTTATTCTGAAAAATGAGCGAGATTTATCAAATCGCGTCAGTGTCCTTGATTAGTTCTTGCGTGCGAAAGTGGTAGCTCGACATTTTTATTTCTGTCTTGTATTGAATAGTTTCCCTCCGGTTGAAATATTATCGATTATCTATGTTAAAAAAAACCTGAGGATTGATTATAATTCTTTTTTGACATTTTCTACAAACTTTATGGATATATTTGGAATTTTCGTCTGCCCTTCATGACAGGCACGAGCCTGTGCATTACTGAACATAACGCGCAAAGGTTTTTGGATATAAAAATCATCTTTATCGAACAAAAGGAACATTTATTGTGTAACTGGGAGTCTCGTGAGTGCAAACATCCAAGAATTATCAAAGGTAAGCGATTAATTGATTGCTTTTCTGACTTTCGTGAACCAATCTACATTGCTGCTAGGTGTTTGTAATGTTTTGTCTAGTGGTCGATAAACTCACACAACACTTGGATTGCTTTCGCTGTAAAACTATTTTTCAAAATCTGACACGACAGGTGTATTAACAACAAGCTAAGCTGTGTTTTGCTATGATTGCACTTGTGATTTCATGAATATAAATATTTTTAGCATTTTTTATTTTATTTGGCGCTCTGCAATTCAGCGGTTGTTGATGACAATTATCCGCTAAAGGATCCGTTGCGCCAAGAGGGTAATGCTTGATCTGATTTTGAATCTAGGCCTTAGTCTAAAAATACAAAAAGTAATTGCCATTGATTGTAGGGATGAGGTCCTGAACCAATAACATTTGGTTGTATTCATGAAAGTTGACGGTTTTAGGATGTATTTTATTTTAAAAAGTAAGAAAATAAATAAAGTAAATTAAAGTTAAACGAATTGCCGTGGATTCAAGAGAAGAGGTCTCTAAACAAATTAGTTTGAGATCTCTATGTGGTTGAAAAGATGTTACCAAATTTTAGCAGATGTTAATTAATGCGAGTGAAGCAAAATGCTTGAAGGGGTTGCAGTTTTAAGACGGTCCCTAACCTCGGACGGAGGGAA
>NW_019944039.1:10481-11649 GCF_002910315.2 Salvelinus sp. IW2-2015 | reverse complement strand
GTACGTGGTTGCAAAGGGCATCAGTGTCTTAACAGCGCGATTTGCCAAGGCAGGAAACTCTGAGCGCAGCCCAATCCAGAAATATGGCAGTGGCTACTGATTAAATTCAATTTTCAGAGAACCGCTTGTTGCAATTTCGATGAGGCTCTCTTGTTCAGATATCGGTAAGTGGACTGGAGGCAGGGCATGGAAGGGATAACGAATCCAGTATTTTCTGTTGTCCATTTCGGGAAGTTACCTGTGTAATTGCGCACCCAACTCACTCAGGTGCTTCGCTATATCACATTTGACATTATCGGTAAGGTTGAGTTCATTTGCACACAAAAAATCATACAATGATGGAAAGACCTGTGTTTTGTCCTTGTTAATGCAGACAGAGAAGAGCTCCAACTTCTAAATCATAGCCTAAATTTTGTCCTGCACATTGAATATTGTTGCAGAGAGTCCCTGTAATCCTAGATTCAGATCATTCAGGCGAGAAAAAACATCTCCCAGGTAGGCCAGTCGTGTGAGAAACTCGTCATCATGCAAGCGGTCAGACAAGTGYAAATTATGGTCAGTAAAGAAAACTTTAAGCTCGTCTCTCAATGAAAAAAAACATGTCAATACTTTGCCCCTTGATAACCAGCGCACTTCTGTATGTTGTAAAAGCGTTACATGGTCGCTGCCCATATCGTTGCATAGCGCAGAAAATACACYAGAGTTCAGGGGCCTTGCTTTAACAAAGTTAACAATTTTTACTGTAGTGACCAAAACGTCTTTCAAGCTGTCAGGCATTCCCTTGGCAGCAAGAGGCTCTCGGTGGATGCTGCAGGGGACCCAAGTGGCGTCGGGAGCAACTGCTTGCACGAGCGTTACCACTCCACTATGTCTCCCAGTCATGGCTTTTGCGCCGTCAGTACAGATACCAACATGAGCAGCAGCTAAGTTTGGCTACATATAGACCGTTAGTGGAATTCCTGCGAGAGAGTAACTGTTAATGTGATTGGATGTTAATTATTTGACTAGGCTACCTGTTGCCAAAAACTCCGCTATGCATGTGTCTGCTATCATCGGTTAACTTCTTGACGCTAATAGGCAGAATTTTTATGTTTGGAAAAATAACGTTCCCAATGTAAACAGCCTATTTCTCAGGCCCAGATGCTAGAATATGCATATAATTGACAGA
>NW_019944039.1:0-4566 GCF_002910315.2 Salvelinus sp. IW2-2015 | reverse complement strand
AGGCAGAATTTTTATGTTTGGAAAAATAACGTTCCCAATGTAAACAGCCTATTTCTCAGGCCCAGATGCTAGAATATGCATATAATTGACAGATTAGGATAGAACACACTCTAAAGTTTCCAAAACTGTCAAAATATTGTCTGTGAGTATAACAGAACTGATTTTGCAGGAGAAAACCTGAGGAAATCCAACCCGGAAGTGCCTCTTATTGTGAAAAATCCCTGTTCCATTGCATGCCTTTCGTCCATTTAAAGGGATATCAACCAGATTCCTTTTCCTGTGGCTTCCTCAGGGTGTGAACAGTCTTTAGACATAGTTTCAAGCTTTTATTCTGAAAAATGAGCGAGATTTATCAAATCGCGTCAGTGTCCTTGATTAGTTCTTGCGTGCGAAAGTGGTAGCTCGACATTTGATTTCTGTCTTGTATTGAATAGTTTACCCTCCGGTTGAAATATTATCGATTATCTATGTTAAAAAAAACCTGAGGATTGATTATAATTCTTTTTTGACATGTTTCTACAAACTTTATGGATAATATTTGGAATTTTCGTCTGCCCTTCATGACAGGCACGAGCCTGTGCATTACTGAACATAACGCGCAAAGGTTTTTGGATATAAAAATCATCTTTATCGAACAAAAGGAACATTTATTGTGTAACTGGGAGTCTCGTGAGTGCAAACATCCGAAGATTATCAAAGGTAAGCGATTAATTTGATTGCTTTTCTGACTTTCGTGACCAATCTACATTGCTGCTAGGTGTTTGTAATGTTTTGTCTAGTGGTCGATAAACTCACACAAACACTTGGATTGCTTTCGCTGTAAAACATATTTTCAAAATCTGACACGACAGGTGTATTAACAACAAGCTAAGCTGTGTTTTGCTATATTGCACTTGTGATTTCATGAATATAAATATTTTTAGCATTTTTTATTTTATTTGGCGCTCTGCAATTCAGCGGTTGTTGATGACAATTATCCCGCTAAAGGGATCCGTGCGCCAAGAGGGTAATGCTTGATCTGATTTGAATCTAGGCCTTAGTCTAAAAATACAAAAGTAATTGCCATTGATTGTAGGGATGAGGTCCCTGAACCAATAACATTTGGTTGTATTCATGAAAGTTGACGGTTTTAGGATGTATTTTTATTTTAAAAAGTAAGAAAATAAATAAAGTAAATTAAAGTTAAACGAATTGCCGTGGATTCAAGAGAAGAGGTCTCTAAACAAATTAGTTTGAGATCTCTATGTGGTTGAAAAGATGTTACAAATTTAGCAGATGTTAATTAATGCGAGTGAAGCAAAATGCTTGAAGGGGTTGCAGTTTTAAGACGGTCCCTTAATCCTCGGACGGGAGGAGAGAAACATTTTTGCGACATTTTCACCTCCAAAAGTAAATATGACACTGAATTGGAAAGACTAGGGATGTAACTTCTCTATCTTCAGCTGATGTAGAATATGGTATTTCTACCACCCTGGCATGTTCCATTGAAGAGGTATTGATGAGCAAAGTACCAATCTTTAATATAAAGCTAACTTCACCGGAGTCCTCTACTGTCGTCCTCTCCTCTTTTCTCCTCTTCCTCTCCTCTCTTCTCCTCCTTCTCTCCTCTTCTTTCCTCTGCTACCCCTCTCTCCTCTCCTTTCATCACCTCTCAACCTCCTCTTCTCCTCCTCCTCCTCTCCTCTCCTTTCATCTTCTCTCAACCTCCTCTCCTCCTCTCTTCCCCCTCTCTCCTCATCCTCTCAACCTCCTCTCCCCTCCTTGCCTCTTCTCTTCTGTGTTGATGTCTGGTGACTGCTGACTTCCATTATACCAGCTACTGAAATATATTGTCTTGTTTTCCACTTCACCACGCATTCCACATTAAGAGCCACAGAAACAAATAAACACGTCATTGAGTACAGAAAAAAGATACATTTATTTATAGTGAATTCTCTGTTCCATGTTATCTGTTCTCTGTTCCAGTGGGGAACAGGTCCTGACTGTAACAACAGGAGGTTTGAGGTCTTATTGTGATGTCTCTGGAGTAAACCTTTTGGCCTTCTGTATCTTTCAGCTGCCCCTCTCTGTAAGTATAGTCAATACTCTATCTCTGGAGTAAACCTTTTGGCCTTCTGTCGCTTTCAGCTGCCCCTCTCTGTAAGTATGTCAATACTCTATCTCTGGAGTAAACCTTTTGGCCTTCTGTCGCTTTCAGCTGCCCCTCTCTGTAAGTATAGTCAATACTCTATCTCTGGAGAAACCTTTTGGCAATACTTCGGTCTCTCTACTGTAGCTCTTAATGGAACATAACATATCTAGCATTACTGTAAATCTATGGCCTAAACTCTAACTGCCAGCGGAATATTCATGGGCTATACTGTAGCTACATGTACCAAACAATCACCTGCCCCTTTATATGGCATACTATAGCTTCTACGGCATTCACGTAGATACAAACAATCAATTGCTCTTCTGTATATTATGCGGCCTGCTACTGTCTGTTTCTCTAGTATGTGGCCTAAGATCTATGGCCAAACTGTAGTGTTTTATACGATCAGATTCCCCCTCTATGGCCAAACTTGTAGTTTTATACGATAGCTTCCCCTCTATGGCCTTAACTACAGATCTATGGCAGTCAGCTGCCCCTCTATGGCCTTACTACAGAATCTATGGAGTCAGCTTCCCCTCTATGGCCTTACTAGATCTATGCAGGCAGCTTCCCCCTCTATGGCCTTACTACAGATCTATGCAAGCAGCTTCCCCTCTATTGGCCTTACTACAAGATCTATGCAGGCAAGCTCCCCCTCTATGGCCATACACGATCTATGGCAGTCAGCTTCCCCTCTATGGCCTTTACTACAGAATCTATGGCAGGTCAGCTTCCCCTCTATTGCCTTACTACAGATCTATGGCAGTCAGATTCCCCTCTATGGCCTTACTACAGATCTATGGCAGTCAGCTTTCCCCTCTATTGCCTTACTACAGATCTATGGCAGGCAGCTTCCCCTCTTATGGCCTTACTACAGATCATATGGCAGGCAGCTTCCCCTCTATGCCTTACTACAGATCTATGGCAGTCAGCTTCCCCTCTATGGCCTTACTACAGATCTTATGGCAGTCAGATCCCCTCTATGGCCTTACTACAGATCTATGCAGGCAGCTTTCCCCTCTATGGCCTTACTACAGATCTATTGGCAGGCAGCTTCCCCTCTATGGCCTTACTACAGATCTATGGCAGTCAGCTTCCCCTCTATGGCCTTACTACAGATCTATGGCAGGCAGGCTCCCCTCTATGGCCTTACAGACAGATCTATGGCAGTCAGCTTCCCCCGTATGGCCTTACTACAAAGATTATGGCAGGCAGCCTTCCCCTCTATGGCCGTACTACAGATTATGGCAGGCAGCTTCCCCTCTGTAGGCTTTATGGCCTGTGTAATTCTATGGCAGGCAGTGCCCCTCCATGAATGTGCCTGTAGTGTTGACAACCAGCAAGACTGTGTGTAAAGGCGAGACATTGCAATTCCAAAAGACTGATTAACATTGCCACATACGACAATATTTGTATAACATTTGACTATGTTGGCACCGGTGAGGCTTATACAAGCATCTAAAAAAAAAAGTACAGTATTATAACATTTTTGTGTCTCAGTGCAAAAATATATTATGTTGAAAAACAACAAAAACGATGCCCTTGTTTGATTTTATTCCCTTTCTGTGCACAAACAAACAGGACAAATCAACACAGCTAGAGCAGAGGATACATTCAAGCCGTGGAGAAGGACCCACAATGCCCTGGTTAATTTAAAGGCTCAGGGGCTGCGACAGAGCGTCGTAGGAAGAGAGTCCGAAAACCGCAAATATTAATGAAGCAAGCAAGCACTAAAATGTTGACCAGTGAGAACTATAACATAGAGAACACTGGATATCTCAATATACCCTCTGTGACAAGCCGATTACCAGGCCAGCTTCTGCGTCCTCTATTCACCTGCAGCTCAGTAGAGCTACCTCGGGTTCTGAGTCTCTCACAGCCAGAACCCTAGAGGACCTGGTCTGTATATAATTCCATCCAGACAGACACACCCCTTCATCAGCCTGGGTTCGCAACAGATGATTATCATTATTGGACTGCGTAGTAACAATACACCATGCAGCGAACTCATTGGACCTAGCACATCAGGTCTAGTATCACTCTTACTACGAGCCATCAGCCCGACCCTCGGTCGAATATCCAGTGCAGCTACTAACGGCCTCAGTGTATACACATCTACCAAGCAAGCACCTCCGCGCACATCGCTGGGTTCAAGTCATCGGCAGCAGTCCATCAATGGCACAGACATCAGCGTCCACTAACTACCTAGTGCCTAGCAGCAAGAACCTGTATCCAATCTACATGAACATCTCACCGACACCTACGTTAGTATGCCGCTAGCACTAGGTCCAGTGTATCATCGAGAACACCCCCACATTCCGCTGGCTCCAGCCGCAAATCAAGATGCATCCTATTCTAGTAACACCCTCACATTGTTGGGCGTTTACGGCAACCGTTGTACATCATTCTAGGAACCAACTCCCACAGAGTCGGCT
>NW_019944038.1:144875-154679 GCF_002910315.2 Salvelinus sp. IW2-2015 | reverse complement strand
GTAGAGATGAGTGCAGATCTAACCAATTCAATGTCGCTTGGCTGACTGATCGAGAGCTCATCGTACTTATCCTTCGACTGGTCCTGTCCCATGGTTCTGACCACTGGAGTCTGTTCTGTCTCTCTTCTCTGTCTGTCTCTCTCTGTCTCTCTGTCTCTGTCTGCTCCTGTCTGCTCGCACACAGAGTAATTTCCCTGTCTTGTCGTCTGTCTCTGTCTGTTTTGATCTGCTGCTCTGTCCTGTCCTCTTCTCACTGGTCTCATCTTCTCTGTCTGTCTGGTCTGACCCAACGTGGAGTACATCTCTGTCTCTCTGTCTCTGTCCTGCTCTCCTCTGTCTCTCTGTCTCTGCCTTGTCTCGCCGTGTCTGCGTCTGGTCTGTCTGTTCTGTCTCTGTTTCTGTCTGTCTGTATCTGTCCTTTCTCTCATCTGTCTGTCCTGGTCTGACGCCACTGGAGTAATCTCTGTTCTCTCTGATCTCTGTCTGTCTGTTATCTGTCTTCTCTGTCATGTCTCTCTGTTACTGTCTTGTCTGCTGGTCTCTCCCGTATACTGTTTTCCCTCTCTGTCTGTCTGGTCTGACGCCCTGGAGTAACTTCATGTCTCTCTGTCTCTGTACTGTCTGATCTCTGTCTGTCTCTCGTATGTACTGTCTGCTCTGTCTTCATGTCTGTCTGTCTTGGTCTGTCTAGTCTGTCTTTCGTCCTCACTGTCTGACACACACTGGGAAGTAACTCTCTGTGTGTGTTTGTGGTTGTTGGGGTGTTGTGTGTTGGTGTTAGGTGTGTGTGTGTGGTGTGTGTGTGTGTGTGTGTGTGGTGTGTGGTGATGTCGTGTGATGTGTGTTGTGTGTGTGTGTGTGTGTGTGTGGTGTGTGTGTGTGTGTGTGTGTGTGTGTGTGGTGTGGTGTGTTGTGTGTGTAGTGTGTGATGTTCCGTGTGGTTGTGTGTGTGTGTGGTGGTGTGTTCGTGGTGTGTGAGTTGTTGTAAGATGTTTCCGTGAGTGAACAACCGGGATGCTAGGCCTCGCCATGTAAGCGTGATTTTAGGCTGGTGCATGGGTATGGTACCAGTTGGTGTGCTACTAGTGTCGCGTGCTATAGATCGAGGCACGTCTACGTCTGTGTGTTGATAGTTGCTGTGTCGACGCGTGTGTGGTGCGTGGTGCCTGTGATGTGCTGTGCTGTGTGTCTAGTACAGTCAGTGTGTGTGTCTTACGTGTAGCTCGCTGATCGCTGTGACTAAAGTGTTAATTAGTAGTGCTTCCGGTCTACTGCCTTGTGTGCTATGTTCTACAACGCGTGTGCTTGCGTGTGACTGCTGGTTTTTGTGTGTGTGTGGTGATGTGTGTGCTTAGCTGTGTGTACAGCAGTGGCTTCGTGTCTGCTGAGTGTGTCGTTTTAGGTGTGTGCTACACGTTAGGGCTCCCGTTGGTTAATGAGTGCTTTGTGTGATAGTATCCCAAAATGGAGAGCTAGCCGTCTCCGCTGAGTGACTACGAGCCTCGACAGAGTTCTACAACCGGCAATTGACCTTACTCCTGATCTACTCTATCCTACGACTGCTTCGCCCCTGTCTACTAGTTCTACAACAAGCCAGGGCTTCCGTCTACCTCCTCGCGAGCTGTCTAAGTCTCACAGCTGGCTTGCCTCATACCGTGAATCTGTCTGATATCACACCAGGCAGGAGCTTGCCGTCTACCTCCCTGACTGCTGTCCTGATAGTTCTACAACAGCAGGGCTCCGTCCTACTCCTGATCTGATCTGAAGATCTATATTTACACACAGCAGCTCTCTAGCTTGAGCTACTAGTCTCTACACCTTCTCTACCTCCTGAATGCTGTCTATAGTTCTACAACAAGCAGGGCTTCCGTCTACCTCCCCTGATGCTGTCTAATACGTTTCTACACAACGCAGGGCTTCCGTCTACACTCCTTGCTGTCTGACAGTTTCAATACAACAGCAGGGCTTCCGTCTACCTCCTATGACTGTCTATAGTTCTACACACAGCAGGGCTTCCGTCTACCTCCTGATGCTGGTTCTAAGTTCTCTACACAGCAGGCTCCGTTCTACCCTCCCTGATGCTGTCGACTTTTCTACAACAGCAGGCTTCCCGTCTACCTCCTGATGTTAGTAGCTAGTTTCCGTATACGTTAACAGCTGGCCTTGTGCGTCTCCTTCCTGGATCCTGTCTTATAGTTCTTAAGCAACAGCAGGGCTTCCGTCTACCTCCTGATAAGCTGTCTATGATTCTAGACAACAGACCTGGCTTCCGGTCTACCTCCTGATGCTGTCTGATAGTTTTTAACAACAGCAGGGCTTCACGTCTTACCATCCTGATCGGACTGATCTATAGTGTCTACACAACCAGCAAGGGCTTCCGTCTACCTCCTAGGATGCTGTCTAACAGGCTCTACCACAGCAGGGCTTCCGTCTACCTCCTGATGCTGTCTTAGTTTCTAAACAGCCTGGCTTCCGTCTTTACCCTTTCCTGATGCTGTCTTAGTTCTACAACAGCGAGGGCTTCGTCTACTCCCGATGCTGTCTATATGTTCTACAACCAGCAGGGGCTTCCGTCTAACCTCCTGATGGCTGTCGACAGTTCTACAACAGCAGGGCTTCCCCGTCTACGTCTCCCGATGCTGTCTATAGTTTCTACAACAGCAGGGCTTCCGTCTACCTCCTGATGCTGTCTATAGTTCTACAACAGCAGGGCTTCCGATCTAAGCCTCCTGATGCTGGTCTAATAGTTCTACAACAGCAGGGCTTTCGCTAACCTCCTGATGCTGTTCTATAAGTTCTACAACAGCAGGGCCCTTCCGTCTACCTCCTGATGCTGTCTATAGTTCTAACAACAGCAGGGCTCCGTCTACTCCCTGATGCTGTCTATATAATACAACAGCAGGGCGCCTTCAGTCTACCTCCTGATGCTGTCTATAGTTCTACCACAGCCTGGCTTCCGTCTACCTCCTGATGCTGTCGACAGTTTATACAACAGCAGGGCTTCCGTCTACCTCCTGATGATGTCCTATAGTTCTACAACAGCAAGGGCTTTCCCGTCTACCTCCTGATGCTGTCGACAGATCTACAACAGCAGGGCTTGCCTAACAGCGTGTTCAAATCAAATGTATTCATCAGATAACACAATTTCCAGCAGGTATCCAACACAGCCAGAAGAGGACTGGCCCACACACCTCAAGAGCCCTGGTTCCTCTCAGGTTTCTTCCTAGGTTTTTGGCTTTCTAGGGAGTTTTTTCCTAAGCACGTGCTTCTACAACCTGCATTGCGTTGCTGTTTGGGGCCCCTTTAGGCTGGGTTTCTCTACAGCACTGTTTGTGACATCAGCGATGTAAGAAGGGCTTTAATCAAATCATCTCTGATTGATAAAAGAGAGGCAGTGAACGAGGAATGTTGCATAGCTGGCTTCCTCAACAACACAGGTTGCCAATTCATGAATAAAATAAAACCACCTCTAATATGTTTGAAAGTGTAAATTGTGGAAAATAAATGAAAGCCTGAGCAGGGTTTTCTGTTGGGGAAATAGATTTATAGTGCACTACTTATATACCGAGGGTCAACCATACCACAGCCTTATAGTACAACTACTTTATACCAGGGTCACCTATACCAAAGGCCATTATAGGTGCACTAACTTTATAACCAGGGTCACCTATACCAACAGCCCTTATAGTCCACTACTTTAATACAGGGTCACCTATACCAACAGCCCTTATAAGTACACTAATTTATACCAATGAGGCACCATGATACCAACCAGCCTTTATAGTGGCAACGTACTATATAAGCCAGAGGGTCACCTATACCAAACAGTCCCTTATAGTGCACCTACTTTTTATACACGCTGAGGGTCCACACTATACAACACTCTTTACTATCATACTTTATACCAGAGGTTACCTGATACCAACAGCCTTTATAGATTGCACTACTTTATAACCAGGGTCACCTATACACAGCAATTTATATGTGCAGATAACTTGTATACCCAGGGTCAACCTATACACAACGAGCATCTTTGATAGTACACTACTTTATACAGGGTCACCCTATAACCAGAAACAGCCCTAAGTGGCACCTCACTATATATTTATACTCGGTGCACCATACCCACCCTTATATGATACTTATTCCAGGGTCACCTATACCAACAGCCCTTAATAAAGTAGCATACTTTCATACACAGGGTCACTATACCAACCAGCCCTTATAGTACACTACTTTATACCAGGGTCACCTTATAAACCAAACAAGCCCTTATAGTAGCACTACTTTATACCAGGGTCACCTATACCAAAGCAGCCTTTAGTAGCACTACTTTATACCAGGGTCTAACTATACCAACAGCCCTTATAGTGCACTAACTTTATAACCAGGGTCACCTATACCAACAGCCTTATAGTGCACTACTTTATACCAGGGTCACCTATACCAACAGCCCTTTATAGTGCACTACTTTATACCAGGGTCACCTATACCAACCAGCCCTTATAGTGCAGCTACTTTATACCAGGGTCACCTATACAAAGCCTTAATAGTGGCACTACTTATATACCAGGGTCAACCTTATACCATACAGCCTTATAGTAGCACTACTTTATACCAGGGTCACCTATACCAACAGCCTTATAGTCACTACTCTTATACCAGGGTCACCCCTATACCACAGCCTTTATAGTGCACTACTTTTATACCAGGGTCACCTATACCAACAGCTTTTATAGTGCACTACTTTATACCAGGGTCACCTATACCAACAGCCTTTATAGTCACTACTTTATACCAGGGTCACCTATACCAACAGCCCTTATAGTGCAACTACTTTATACCAGGGTCACTTAATACCAACAGCCCTTATTAGTGCACTACTTATACCAGGGTCCCCTATACCAACAGCCCTTATAGTGCACTACTTTATAACCAGGTCACCTATATCCAACAGCCCTTAATAGTACACTACTTTTATACCAGGGTCACCATATACCAAACAGCCCTTATAGTGCACTACTTTATACCAGGGTCACCTATACCAACAGCTTTATAGTCACTACTTTATACGCAGGGTCACCTATACAACAGCCCTCTTATAGTGCACTACTTTATACCAGGGTCACCTATACCAACAGCCCTTATAGTCACTACTTTATACCAGGGTCACCTATACCAACAGCCCTTATAGTGCACTACTTTATACCAGGGTCACCTATACCAACAGCCCTTATAGTGCACTACTTTATACCAGGGTCACCTATACCAACAGCCCTTATAGTGCACTACCTTTATACCAGGGTACACCTATACCAACAGCCCTTATAGTGCACTACTTTATACCAGGGTCACACTATACCAACAGCCCTTATAGTGACACTACTTATGATACCAGGGTCACCTATACCAAAGCCCTTATAGTACTACTTTATACCAGGGTCACCTATACCAACAGCCCTTATAGTAGGCACTACTTTATACCAGGGTCACCATATACCAACACAGCCCTTATAGTCACTACTTTATACCAGGTCACCTATACCAACAGCCTTTATAGTACACTACTTTTATACCAGGTTGTCACCTATACCAACAGCCTTTAAGTGTCTACCACTACTTTATACCAGGTCACCTATACCAACAGCCCTTTATAGTGCACTACTTTATACAGGGTCACACCTATACCAACAGCCCTTATAGTCATACTTTATACCGGTCACCATAACCAAACAGCTTCATAGTACTACTTTATACCAGGGTCACCTATACCAACAGCCTTATAGTCACTACTTTATACCAGGGTCACCTATAACCAACAGATTTAATAGTCACTACTTTATACCAGGGTCACCTATACCAACATACCTTATAGTGCAATACTATTATACCAGGGTCACCTATACCAACAGCCTTTATAGTGCACTACTTTATACCAGGGTCACTATACCACAACCCTTATAGTGCACTACTTTATACCAGGGTCACCTATACCAACAGCCCTTATAGTGCACTACTTTATAACCAGGGTCACCTATACCAACAGCCTTATAGTGCACTACTTTATACCAGGGTCACCTATACCAACAGCCTTTTATAGTGCACTTAACTTTATACCAGGGTCACCTAACCAACAGCCTTTATAGTGCACTACTTTATACCAGGGTCACCGTATACCACACAGCCTTTATAGTGCACTACTTTATACCAGGTCCCTATACCAACAAGCCCTTAATAGCTGCACTACTTTATACCAGGTCCAACTAACCAACAGCCCTTATAGTGCACATACTTTATCCAGGGTCACCTATACCAACAGCTTTATAGTACACTACTTATACCAGGGTCACTCATACCAACACCCCTTATACAACCCTACTTTATACCAGGGTCACCTATACCAACAGGCTTTAAGTACACTATTTATACCAGGGTCACCTATCAACAGTAACCTATAGTGCACAACTTTTATATCCAGGGTCACCTATACCAACACGCCTTTAGTCACTACTTTATACCAGGTCACCTATACCAACAGCTACCTTATAGTGCACTACTTTATACCAGGGTCACCTATACCAACAGCCTTATAGTGCACTACTTATATCCAGAGGTCACCTATACCAACAGCCTTATAGTGCAACTACTTTATACCAGGTCACCTATACCAACAGGCCCTTATAGTGCACTACTTTATACCAGGTCACCTATACCAACAGCCCTTATAGTACACTACTTATACCAGGGTCACCTATACCAACACCCTTTATAGTGCAACTACTTTATACCAAGGGCACCTATTACCAACAAGCCCTTATAGTGCACTACTTTATACCAGGGTCACCTATACCAACAGCCCTTATAGTACACTACTTTATACCAGGGTCACCTATACCAACAGCCATCTAGGACTCAAAGAGGACTTTTATTTCCATCGTGATATATTCTTATTCAATCCAAGGCAGTATCAGACATTTTGTTATATTAATATAGTACAACTTCATTGTTTATACACATATTTCTATTGAGAGGTGACTGTCCCAAACCCCGACTCTTAAATAGAACATCTTGAGTTGTAAATTTGTCCAAATCAAAGACAGCAAAGTCATGTGTTATCTACGGGGATTCTTTTAAAAGGGTGGCTGAACTTCCTGATTCGGCTTGGTCATTAAGACATGCAGCAGCCACGACTGAAGGCTGATGGGAGGGATAACTTGACACAGTCCAATCGGGGTCTTGTGTCTAGCCAACGTATTGAGCCAATTAGCTTCAGCCCGGCTGGTGTGAGACCGTGGCAAATTTGGTTTGTCATTGGGGCTTGTTAGGGACCGTCAATAAATGACACAATAGAAATGGGACAATATCTTTATGTTGCACATCTTTTAGTTGTCTCATTGAATTATTTCAATATTTGTAGATGCATTTCTACAATGTATAGTTGGTTTGAGGTTTTTTAAGTCTTTGAAATTTGGAGCTATTGACATAAAAAAAAAATATTGTCCCGTGTACAATGTGTAATTTACTGATGGTGCCTAACTAGCCCCATAGGGATACCGAATGTCAAACCAAATTGACCATGGGCATTACGATCGGGTYGTGTACAGCTGCATGTAGAATTGATTATTACTTGGGTGCTGCCAGCTGTGGGCATGTGGGCAGAGATGGAAAAAACCCAACCCAAGGAACACTGTTACGGTACCCTTCGTTCCGTGACATACCGTTTGTTCATATCGTCTGGCAAATCTCAGTTTTGGACGAAACTGTCTTTATGACAAAATGTTTTCCTGTTTACACTTTAGAGTAAATGTTGACACTAGAATKAATGTTTCTGACTCCTGTAGATGCCACATAGGCTGTTTTCAAAACTAGAAATWGCTTTTTAGGGTCAGTCACTCTTTAAAGGGGCAATATGCAGTAGCTACAGTATATCAATTGGACTTATAAATGAATTATATGTACCCATTGATTGTTGAAGAGTTTAACTCAGAAATGACTCATGAGCTTAGTTCAACTTGTCGTACCCCATCGGAACCCAAAATATGAACTTGTTTTACTCCAAAGTACATGTAAACAAAAAACTGTATGGCCTCAGAACATGGTTAAAACCGTAATTTTGATTTAATGGATGGTCATTCCTTGCATCCATGCATCTCCAGCCACCATGCCTCAGCTTTTTACCAAAACAGTGGTGGTTATTATGCATTTAAAAAAAWTKTTTAAACTGCTGATTGCCCCTTTAAAGTCCAAAATAAGTCAAAATTGTCCAAACTGAAACAGCGACAAAAAAAACAATTGACACCATAGAGATACATAGATGTCTCATCTTTGTATCTGTGCCACTACGGAGACTGTGACAGCACGGGCAGCACCATTGGAGCTATCACCATTTTAAAGTTGTATGCGCCATTCTCTACCAACTGAGCTACAGAGGACCATCATGTGGGTAGTGGACAAGTGCACACTCCAGAAAAAAGTGTAGAGTATTTTTTATTTATTTATCCTTTATTTAACTAGGCAAGTCAGTTAAGAACAAATTCTTTATTTACAATGACAGTCTACCGGGGAACAGTGGGTTAACCTGCCTTGTTCAGGGGAAGAACGACAGATTTACTGTACTGTACTGTAACGTATTGTACGGTAGTGGTTCTCAATCGGTGTAAACAATATTTTGAACACTCATGAGTCAAAATTGCATTTAACTGTACTGTACTGTACTCTACTGCACTATACTGTACACTACTGTACTGTACTGTACTGTAATCTACTGCACTATACTGTATACTACTGTACTGTACTGTACTGTACCATACTGTACTGTACTGTGCTGTAATCTACTGCACTATACTGTACACTACTGTACTGTACTGTAATCTACTGCACTGCAATGTACTGCACTCTACTGTACTGTACTGTAATCTACTGCACTATACTGTACTCTACTGTATTCTAGTGTAATATACTCTACTGTACTGTACTCTATTGTACTCTACTGCAATGTACTCTATTGTAATCTACTGCAATGTACTCTATTGTACTGTACTGTACTGTACTCTATTGTACTGTACTCTACTGTACTCTATTGTACTGTACTCTACTGTACTCTACTGTACTGTACTCTACTGTACCCTACTGTACTCTATTGTACTCTACTGAAATGTACTCTATTGTACTCTACTGAAATGTACTCTATTGTAATCTACTGCAATGTACTCTACTGTACTCTACTGTACTGTAATCTACTGTACTGTACTCTACTGTACCCTACTGTACTCTATTGTACTCTACTGAAATGTACTCTACTGTACTGTACTCGACTTGTACTCTATTGTACTGTACCCTACTGTACTCTAATGTACTGTACCCTACTGTTGAGGAATAGAACAGATAGATGAGGAATAGGACTCTGATATATGAGGAATAGGACTCTGATAGATGAGGAATAGGACTCAAAGATGAGGAATAGGACTCTGATAGACGAGGAATAGGAAGGGAAGAATGTGCGTCTTGTGGTGTTAAGGAAAACCCCTAGCTATGAGGTCCCCAGAAAGAAGGGCCCTATAAGTAAGGCCTTGGAAAGAGGGGCCCTAGACACCACGGCACTAGAAATAAGGCCCTGGAAAGAGGGGCCCTAGACACAAGGGCACAAGGAATAAGGCCCTGGAAAGAAGGGCCCTAGACACAAGGGCACTAGGAATAAGGCCCTGGAAAGAAGGGCCCTAGACACAAGGGCACTAGGAATACTAGAAGTAAGGCCTTGGAAAGGAAGGGCTAGACACAAGGACACAAAGGAATAAGGCACCTGGA
>NW_019944038.1:133822-137872 GCF_002910315.2 Salvelinus sp. IW2-2015 | reverse complement strand
GCGTTCATATCTACTATAATACTACAGACTATACTACTGCAGTCGTATCTACTATAATACTACTACAGACATATCTACTGCAGTTCATATCTACTAAATACTACTACAGACTATACTACTGCAGTCTATCTACTATAATACTACTACAGACTATACTACTGCAGTTCTACTATTACGATAATACTACTTACAGACTATACTACTTGCAGTCATGTCTACTACAATACTACTACAGACTATACTACTGCATTCATATCTACTTCAATACTACTACAGACTATACTACTTGCCAGTCATATCTATATAATACTTACTACAGGACTATACTACTGCAGTCATAGTCACTACAATACTACTACAGACTATACTACTGCAGTCATATCTACTATAATATACTGACACTACTAGTACACTATACATACTGACTAGCTACTCATCATCTATCATATCACATACTGACTACAGACTATACTACTGCTATACATCGTCTACTACAATACTACTAATGACTATACGACTCAGTACGCCATCATATCTAACAATACTACTACAGACTATTACGTACTGCGTCATATTACATATACTACTCTACAGAGACTATAGTTACTGCCAGTCATATCTACTACAATACTACTACAGACTATACTACTGCAGTCTAGGGCTCATTTCTACTCAGACGCTAGGTTCATTAGCATGGCTGCCCTGTCCTCACAGGCCCTACCGATCTAGTGTTATCGGACACCTCCCAGAGTTAGTCTCCGCCCTCGTCTTTTAACTTCCCGTTCTGATTGTCCAATGAAACAATCGGTTCAAATTCATCAGAGATGTTGAAGATTAAAGCGTTTCGCTTCGGGCAAAAGGAGTAAGAGCTGTCCGTGTTCAATCATACAACACACACGACCAGTCCGTCCATGTTCCAATCAAAACATCACATTACACTTTCATTGCCACAGATCTACAGTACATCCACTATTATATACGCCATGCCCTCAGAACAACAACCACAAAAAAAAAGTTAAATGTTCATTTTCACATGTGAATTGGCTGTTTTCACGTTGAGTTTCTATTTCACAAGTGAGAAGCATGTCACTTTTGCTGTTTCACATGTACGAAAATCCACATGTGAAAACTTCACATTCACATGTGGAATTGCAAGTTCACATTTGTAAAAACATTAACACGTGAAAATTACAGTTGCTTTTTCACATGTATGAAAGTCCGTGAAAATCTCACTTTCACATGTGGAATTGTAAGTTCACATGCAGCTTCAAGTTTAAACTTTTAATGTCACACACACAAGTACAGTGAAATGCCTACCTTGAAAACTCAAAACCCAACAATGGAATAATTAATAACAATGTATTACTAGAAAAAAACAATATGATAAATAAGAATAAGAAATATGAAATACACAATAAAGTAAGTAAGTAAGCAGACAATAAACAGGAAATATTCAAAAAGTCAGTATCATATTAACAATGTCAAAAGTAGTGCACTATATAGGGAATGGGGTTCTATAGGGCTCTTGTCGAAAGTAGTGCACTATATAGGGAATGGGGTTCTATAGGGCTCTGGTCTAAAGTAGTGCACTATATAGGGAATAGGGTTCAATAGGGCTCTGGTCTAAAGTAGTGCACTCATAGAGAAGAGGTCATTCTATGTTGTTCTGTCTCACCATGCTGTCACCATGCTGTGAAGAGGGCTCCTTTATCACTTAGTACGACAGAAGACAAACAGCAGTCCATGTCGCTACAAAATAGTTCCAGACAAACTTAGCAGGGATATAAAGTTTGGGACATTTTTATTTAAGTTAAAACCTCTTAGAACTAGGGAGCGCAGTTTTCGCTTTTGGCTAAAAAGGCGTACCCATTTGAAACTGCCTATTTCTCAGCCCCCGAAACTAGAATATGCATATAATAGTCGGATTAGCATATAAAACACTCTGAAGTTTCCAAAACTGTACAAATTTTGTCTCTGACTTAAACAGAACTGGTATTGCAGGCGAAAACTTGAGGAAAATCCAACCAGGAAGTGGCCCTGTTTTTGAGACCTCTCTGTTCCCATGCATTCCTATTGCCCATATAAAGGGATATCAATAAGACTTATTTTTCTATGTYTTCCCTAAGGTGTCAACAGCCTTTAGACATAGTTTCAGGCTTTTATTTTGAAGAATGAGCGTGAAAGGGCACATTGCGTAAGTGGATAGGTGGGGGCTCTCCGAGTGATTTTTGCGCAAAAGTGAAAGGCAGCCATTGTTTCTCTCGATCCTAGTGAAAAGCCAACTGTCCCGGTTCATATATTATCGAATAGATATTTGAAAAACACCCTGAAGTTGGGATCCATAAAACAACGTTGACATGTTCTGATGACATTATGGAATAATTGGATTTTCCGGCGTTGTCGCGAACGCTTTTTCCGGTGGATTCCTGGGCATAACGCAGCAAACAAACGGAGGTATTTGGATATAAAAAATATCTTTATGGAACAAAAGGAACATTTGCTGTCTAACTGGGAGTCTCGTGAGTGAAACCATCCGAAGATCATCAAAGGTAAACGATTAATTTGATTGCTTTTCTGATTTTCGTGACCACGTTACCTCACGCTAAGTGTTCTTATTGTTTTGTCGAGCGATCGATAAATTTACACAAATGCAAGTATTGCTTGCGCTGTAAAGCATAATTTCAAAATCTGAGACGACAGATGGATWAAAAAAAAGGCTAAGCTGTGTTTTGCAATATTGCACTTGTGATTTCATGAAATTATATTTTATTATATACCGTTCGCGCTAGGCTACGCTATGCTAGTCAGTGTTTCTGATGACAAATATCCCGGATCCGGATGGGTGGTTCAGAAAGGTTAATTTGAAGAAAAAAAAACACTTCACATTAGACATTGTTAGTCATGTATTCAACAAAAGGTGATGCCTGGTTGGTAACTTTCCCCAAACTCTCCACTATAGAGGACTAGTCTCTTCTTCTGCAAACAGACAGTCAGTGAAATAGTACAGACAGAACAAAGACCAAAGAAAGGGTGTGGGGTGTGGTGACTCACAGATAGAACAAAGACGAAACGGTGGGATACAGAGAGATGAAAACAGAAGAATAAGGAGGAAAGACAGAGGGAGGAGAAGGGGGAAGATGGAGAGAGACGGAGGGGGGGGGTGTATCAGACTTTTTGATGGTCTGCCCCATGTCATCACCAGAAAGAGAGAGTACAATTGTAAAAAAGTGTCTAAATCCCCATTTCCCTCTTTCCCTCTCTCCCAGTGACAAGGGAAGGGGGAAGGTTTGAAGAAGCCATGACAGATGAAATGGAGGCGGAGGAAAGGGGAATGGGCTGAGGGGTTAGACTGCATACCAAACAACCAGAGAGATACCAGAGAGAAAGATACCGAGAGAGAGATGAGAAGGGAATGGGGCTGGGGGGTTAGATTGCATACCAAACAACCAGAGAGATACCAGAGACCAAACAAGCAGAGAGAACGATACACAGAGAGAGAGAGAGAGAGAGAGAGAGAGAGAGAGAGAGAGCGATACAGAGGAGAAGGGGAGAGGGGGAGAGGAGGATGGGGGCTAGGCTGCATCCCAAACGACAGCCACATAAAAACAGCCTGTCAGTAAAAGATCTCCGTCAAACATGAGGAAACGAGCAGCCCAGCATCCGCGAAACGGTGCCCAGGCACTACAGCGTGACCGACTGTACCCAGACCAATATTATCAACGTGTCAGGCTGGACCACTCCGTGAACTCCTCTTCACTCTGGAGGACCAAGCCTGGGAATCTGGGCTTCAGTCCCAAATGGCAACCCGTTCCCTATATAGCGCACTACTTTTGACCTGTCTGCTTTCGGATGCACCCCAGGTTACTGAGATTGATACAGGGAGGGGACAGATGCTGCCTTGGGGACTGACATTTACAGTACCATCTGATTCATTCAGACAGGGATCTGGGATGTGCCATGACTGACTGTGGCCCACTACAGCTGTGATATCTACCATGACTGACTGTGGCCCACTACAGCTGTGATATCTACCATGACTGACTGTGGCCC
>NW_019944038.1:124830-133797 GCF_002910315.2 Salvelinus sp. IW2-2015 | reverse complement strand
TGAAACTCCTCTTCACTCTGGGAGGACCAAGCCTGGGAATCTGGGCTTCAGTCCCAAATGGCAACCCGTTCCCTAATAGCGCACTACTTTTGACCTGTCTGCTTTCGGATGCACCCCAGGTTACTGAGATTGATACAGGGAGGGGACAGATGCTGCCTTGGGACTGACATTTACATACCATCGATTCATTCAGACAGGGATCTGGGATGTGCCATGACTGACTGTGGCCCACTACAGCTGTGATATCTACCATGACTGACTGTGGCCCACTACAGCTCTGTGATATCTACCATGACTGACTGTGGCCCACTACAGCTGTGAAATCTACCATGACTGACTGTGGCCCACTACAGCTGTGATATCTTACCATGACTGACTGTGGCCCACTACAGCTGTGATATCTACCATGACTGACTGTGGCCCACTACAGCTGTTGATATCTACCATGACTGACTGTGGCCACTACAGCTGTGGATATCTATCATGACTGAACTGTGGCCCACTACAGCTGTGATATCTACCATGACTGACTGTGGCCACTACAACTGTGATATCTACAATGACTGACTGTGGCCCACTACAGCTGTGATATCTACCATGACAGACTGACTGTGGCCCACTACAGCCGTTGATATCTACCATGACAGACTGACTGTGGTCCCACTACACTGTGATATCTACCATGACTGACGTGGCCCACACAGCTGTGATATCACCATGACTGACTGTGGCCCACTACAGCTGTGATATCTACCATGACTGACTGTGGCCCCACACAGCTGTGATATCTACCATGACAGACTGACTGTGGTCCACTACAGCTGTGATATCTACATGGACTGACTGTGGCCCCACTACAGCTGTGTAATCTACCAGACAGACTGTGGCCCACTACAGCTGTGATATCTACCATGACAGACTGACTGTGGTCCACTACAGCCTGTGATATCTACCATGACTGACTGTGGCCCAGTACAGCTGTAATATCTACCATGACAGACTTGTGCCCACTACAGCTGTGATATCTACCATGACAGACTGACTTGTTCCACTACAGCTGTGATATCTACCATGACTGACTGTGGCCCACTACAGCGTGATATCACCCATGACTGACTGTGGCCCACTACAGCTGTGATATCTACCATGACTGACTGTGGTCCACTACAGCTGTGATATCACCATGACTGACTGTGGCCCACTACAGCTGTATATCTACCATGACAGACTGACTGTGGTCCACTACAGCTGTGATATCTACGTGATAATCTACCATGACTGACTGTGGCCCACTACAGCTGTTGATATTCTACCATGACTGACTGTGGTCCACTACAGCTGTGATATCTACCATGACTGACTGACTGTGGCCCACTACAGCTGTGGATATCTCCATGACAGACTGACTGTGGTCCACTACAGCGTGATATCTACCATGACTGACTGTGCCCACTACAGCTGTGATATCTACCATGGACTGACTGTTGGCCACTACAGCTGTTGATTTCTACCATGACTGACTGTGGCCCACTACAGCTGTGATAATCTACCATGACTGACTGTGGCCCACTACAGCTGTGATATCTACCAGGACTGACTGTGGTCCACTACAGCTGTGATATCTACCATGACAGACTGTGGCCCACTACAGCTGTGATAATCTACCATGACTGACTGTGGCCCACTACAGCTGTATATCTACCATGACTGACTGTGGCCCACTTCAGCTGTGATATCTACCATGACTGGACTGTGGTCCACTACAGCTTGTGATATCTACCATGACTGACTGTGGCCCACTACAGCTGTGATATCTACCATGACTGACTGTGCCACTACAGCTGTGATATCTACCATGACTGACTGTGGCCCACTACAGCTGTGATATCTACCATGACAGACGTTGGCCACTACAGCTGTGATATCTACCATGACTGACTGTGGCCCACTACAGCTGTGATATCTACCATGACTGACTGTGGCCCACTACAGCTGTGATATCTACCATGACTGACTGTGGCCCACTACAGCTGTGATATCTACATGACTGACTGTGGTCCACTACAGCTGTGATATCTTACCATGACAGACTGTGGCCCACTACAGCTTGATATCTACCATGACTGACTGTGCCCACTACAGCTGTGATATCTACCATGACTGACTGTGGCCCACTACAGCTGTGATATCTACCATGACTGACTGTGGCCCACTAAGCTGTGATATCTACCATGACTGACTGTGTGACGGTGCCTTCCAATATATTCACTGTGTAAGGCTGGACCGTATAAAAGAATAATAGCCTGGAACATAGAAATATAATGATAGACTGGCATAGAAATATAACGATAGACTGGACCATAGAAATATGATAGACTGGCCCATAGAAATATGATAGACTGATCATAGAAATACAATGATAGACTGACCATAGAAATATAATGAAAGACTGAACCATAGAAATATAATGATAAACTGGAAAATATGAAATATGATGATTGACTAGCCATAGAAAAATAATGAAGACTGGACCATAGAAATATAATGATAGATGGACCATAGAATATAATAATAGACTGGCCACATAAATATAATGATAGACTGGACCATAGAAATATAATGATAGACTGAGATCATTATAACTACCAATGATAGACTTGCACCATAGAAAGATATAATAGACTGGACCGTAGAAATAGAATGATAGACTGGACCGCTCCCTCTTACTCCCTACCAAGGTTTTGTTCAATAGGGACATAATGGACCAAGCGGTCCGAAAACGGAAACGGAAGGTGGGTAACAGAACTGAGGTAACAGAACTTGAGGTAACAGAACCTGAGGGTAACAGGACTTGAGGGTAAACAGTACTGAGGTAACAGAACTTGAGAACAGAACCTGATGGTAACAGTACTGAGGTAACAGTACTTGAGGTAACAGAACTTGAGGTAACATTACTTGTAGGTGAGGTAACAGAACTTGAGGGTAACAGAACTTGAGGTAACAGAACTTGAGGTAACAGAACTGAGGTGGTAACAGAACTTGAGGTAACAGAACTTGAGGTAACAGAACTTGACTAGGTGAACATTACTGAGGTAACAGAACTTGAGGTACATTACTTGAGGTGGTGCTCTTTCACAAAGAAATGCACTGGTCCAAAATGGCACTGTGTAAGGCAAGATTAAAATGAGTGTAAAACACCTTCTTTCCTTCTGGTTATAACATTCAGAGTTCAAGAAAACAACACATGTTTAGTGATCTGCTCTTCACACCGACACCCAACATAACACATAATTAACGCATAATTAAACAGTATAAATACCTGAACAAACAGTGTATATATGGGAATCACTTTGAACCTCAGTTCATGCTATGCTTACCAACAACTTTATTGAAACCATATGGTCTAGAACAGTGATCATTCACTAGATTTAGCCTTCGGTTGATTTTCTTTAGCGAATGGTGAGGGGCTGGAACATAATAACAAATACTAAATAATAAATTGGACTGCGAGAAGCCCTAACAGAATAATATTTGAATTAGACATAATTATTTCAAACCTTGCTAAATTTGTATACGACACATAGACATTTCTTATTATCATGGGAATACTTTGAAACTGATTTCCAAAATAATATCACTTAGATTTGACTTGCTGGTTGTTTACAATCTTTATTTTTGTTCTGAAAACTTGGGGGACAAATAAAAGTGCCCGCAGGCCGCCAGGCGGGGAACCCCTGGTCGAGAATCACGTTATTCAATAAGTACTTTGGTCTAAGTCTAGCTCTTAGTTTATCCCTTTCAAAGATTCAAACTTGGATCAAGTACATTTCAAAATCATTTCAAATGCTTTAGTTGTGCTTGATGAACCTTGTCTGGTTACAATGGAATCACAACTCCAACCCTGTCCATCTGGGACCTGTCTGGTACAATGGAATCACAAACTCCAACCCTGCCATCTGAGACCCTGGTCTGGTACAATGGAATCACAACTCCAACCCGCGTCATCTGGGACCTTGTCTGGTACAAATGGAATCACAACTCCAACCCCTGTCCATCTGGGACCTTGTCTGGTACAATGGAATCACAACTCCAACCCTGTCCATCTGGGACCTTGTCTGGTACAATGGAATCACAACTCCAACCCTGGCCATGTGAGACCTTGTCTGGTACAATGGATAATCACATCTGGAACTTGTCTGGTTACAATGGAAATCACATCTGGGACCTTGTCTGGTACAATGGAATCACATCTGACCTTGTCTGGTACAATGGAATCACAACTCCAAACCTTGTCCATCTGGTACTTCAGGCAGACTAAGGCAAACACATACAACAAAAATCTCCAATACTATTTGAACCCAGGTCTGTGTCTGACCCTGGCCTGTCCTCAATCTAGTCTGTTTCTGCGTCTCAAATGGCACCCGTTCCCCTACTCACTGAAGTGCACTACGATGACTGCTCTTTGTGGCTGTTCAGAAAGTGAATATGATCTGTGTGCTGATATGTGTTCAGTTCAGTCCAGTCCGTCCCATCTGGCCATGGGTAAACCTCTAGCCACCCTTACGATCCTCCTTCACCAAACTTCAGTCTGCCCTTCCCTCACTTCTAATATTATCTGACAACTTCATATCCTGCCCAAGCTCCTGTACTCTCTCATGCTGACCCAACATCACAGAGACTCTTTCTTCAATCTGTTTTCTTTCTTTTATATCTCTCTCTCTCTCTCTCTCTCTCCTCTCTCTCTCTCCCTCTCTCTCTCTCTCCTCTCTCTCTCTCTCTCTCTCTCTCTCTCTCTCCTCCTCTCTCTCTCCTCTCCTCTCTCATCTCTCTCTCTCTCTCTCTCCTCTCTCTCTTCTCTCTCTCTCTCTCTTCTCTCTCTCCTCTCTCTCTCTCTCTCTCTCTCTCTCTCTCTCTCTCTCTCTCTCTCTCTCTCTCTCTCTCTCTCTCTCTCTCTCTCTCTCTCTCTCTCTTCTACTCTCTCTCTCTCTCTCTCTCTCTCTCTCTCTCTCTCTCTCTCTCTCTCTCCTCCTCTCTCATTCATCTATCTCTCTCTCTGTCTCTCTCTCTCTCCAACCCAACATCACAGAGAATCTTTCTCAATATGTTATCTTTCTTTATATCTGCCTCTCTCTGCCTCTCTCTCTCTGCCTCTGCCCTCTCTCTCCAACCCACACATCAACAGAGAGAGACATACTCCCTCTAGATCATTGTCTGTAACTTTGTCTATGATGTCTCTCTGACTGTAACTCTCTCACCTCACACTCTGTCTGTCTGTCTGTCTGTCTGTCTCTCTGACTGTAACTCTCTCACCTCACAATCTGTCTGTCTGTCTGTCTCTCTGACTGTAACTCTCTCACCTCACAATCTGTCTGTCTGTCTGTCCCTCTGACTGTAACTCCTCACCTCACAATCTGTCTGTCTGTCTGTCTCTCCTGACTGTAACTCTCTCACCTCACAATCTGTCTGTCTGTTCTGTCTCTCTGACTGTAACTCTCTTACCTCACAGTCTGTCGTCTGTCTGTCTGTCTGTCTGTCTGTCTGTCTGTCTGTCTGTCGTCTGTCTGTCTGTCTGTCTGTCTGTCTGTCTGTGCTGTCTGTCTGTCTGTCTGTCTGTCTGGCTGTCTGTCTGTCTGTCGGTCTGTCTGTCGGTCGGTCGGTCGGTCGGTCGGGTCGGTCGGTCGGTCGGTCGGTCGGTCGGTCGGTCGGTCGGTCGGTCGGTCGGTCGTCGGTCGGTCGGTCGGTCGGTCGGTCGTCGGTCGGTCGGTCGGTCGACAGACAGACAGATTGGTGAGAGAGTTACAGTCAGAGAGACAGACAGACAGACAGATTGTGAGGTGAGAGAGCCTGATAAGAGCCTGGTAAGAGCCTGGTAAGAGCCTGGTAAGAGCCTGGTAAGAGCCTGATAAGAGCCTGGTAAGAGCCTGGTAAGAGCCTGATAAGAGCCTGGTAAGAGCCTGGGAAGAGCCTGGTAAGAGCCCTGATAAGAGCCTGGTAAGAGCCTGGTAAGAGCCTGGTAAGAGCCTGGTAAGAGCCTGATAAGAGCCTGGGGAAGAGCCTGATAAGAGCCTGGTAAGAGCCTGGTAAGAGCCTGGTAAGAGCCTGATAAGAGCCTGAAAGAGCCTGGTAAGAGCCTGGTAAGAGCCTGGTAAGAGCCTGGTAAGAGCCTGATAAGAGCCTGGTAAGAGCCTGATAAGAGCCTGGTAAGAGCCTGGTAAGAGCCTGGTAAGAGCCTGATAAGAGCCTGGTAAGAGCCTGGTAAGAGCCTGGTAAGAGCCTGGTAAGAGCCTGATAGAGCCTGGTAAGAGCCGATAAGAGCCTGGTAAGAGCCTGATAAGAGCCTGATAAGAGCCTGATAAGAGCCTGGTAAGAGCCGGGTAAGAGCCTGGTAAGAGCCTGGTAAGAGCCTGGTAAAGGCCTGGTAAGAGCCTGTAAGGAGCCTTTATCACCTCTATCAGGACCAAGACATAATAAAGATTAGTGCTCCACAGTTGAGCTTATCCCATATATCTGTATACTATGGAAATAAAGCAAGAAGAGGGGCTATATTTGAGACTATTTAACAGCAATGTTCTTTCTCAAAACCAGTCTCCTTTTTCGATCAGAAAAGAAGCAGGAAGCCCTCCCAAGTGACGCAGCGCTCTATGGCACTGCATCGCAGTGTTTGAGGCGTCACTACAGACGCAATCCCAGGCTGTGTCACAGCCGGCCGTGACCGGGAGACCCATGAGGCGGCGCACCATTGTCCCAGCATCGTCTGGTTTAAGGGAGGGTTTAGCCGGTCGGGATTTCCTTGTCCCATCGCTCTCTGGCGACTCCTTGTGGCGGACAGGGCGCCTGCAAGCTGACCTCGGTCACCAGCTAGACGATGTTTCCTCCAACACATTGGTGCTGCTGGCATCCGGGTTACATTTATATTTTATGTCACCTTWATTTAGCTAGGCAAGTCAGTTAAGAACAAACTCTTMTTTACAACGACGGAAAAGCAGTGCGGCTTGGCAGGGTCGTGTTTTCAGGGGGACGCACGGCTCTCGACCTTCGCCTTTCCCGAGTCTGTACAGGAGTTGCAGCGATGGGACAAGATTGTAACTACCAATTGGATTTCACGAAAATGAGGTAAAAGTACAATTTAAAAAAAATAATAAGCATTGTTGTCCTCTATAGCTCAGTTGGTAGAGCATTGTGCTTGCAATGCTAGGATAATAGTGGGTTCGATTCCCRGGACCACTCTTGTGTAAAATGTATGCACATGTATGTACTTAATTGATTTACCTGAACCCTGAAAATAGAATGTAAAAGTCTCAGCAACGAGCCAAGACTAGAGTTTTGTTGGTGGTGCATGATTGGCTTAAATGGAATCTAAAGCTGTGAAACAGTTGGAAAATACACTAAACCTACAACCAAAGCAAATGGAAAACAGGTACGGTAAGGAGCACAACAGGTACGGTAAGGAGCACAACAGGTACAGTAAGGAGCACAACAGGTACAGTAAGGAGCACAACAGGTACGGAGAGAGATATGTTGATCTCCTGCTAGTTCCGAAGTCTCCAGTGTTGATTCTCCTCTACGTTCCAGTTCCATGTCGACTCTGAACTTGCTACGTTTCCAGTCTCCATGTTCATATCTGCTACGTTCCAGTTCTCCATGTTGATTCTCCTGCTACGCTCCAGTCTCCATGTTGATCTCCGTGCTCACGTTCCAGTCTCCATGTGATCTACTGCTACGTCAGTCTCCCATTTTAATATCCTGTCTACGTTCCAGTTCCATGTTTGATCTACTGGCTACGGTTCAGTCTCCATGTTGGAATCTCCTGCTACGTTCCAGGCTCCATTGTTGATCTACTCTACGGATTCCTCATGTTATTCTATGCCTCTCATTCATGTTGATCTACTGCTATCTCCAGTCTCTCCATGTTGATCTCACTGCTACGTTCCAGTCTCTCATGTTGATTACTACTGCACGTTCCAGCTTGTATCACGAGTCACTCCATGTTGATCTACTGCCTACGTTCCCAGTCTCCATCGTTGATCTCCTGTACGTTCCAGTCTCCATTTGATCTCCCTGCTACGTTCCAGTTCCATGTTGATCTCCTGCTACGTTTCCATCTCCATGTTGATCTCCTGCTACGTTTCCAGTCTCCATTTGATTCTACGCGTTACGGTTCCAGTCTTCCATGTTTGATCTACTGCACGTTCCAGTCTCCATGTTGATTCTCCTGCACGTTCCAGTCTCCATTGTTGATCTCTGCTTACGTTCCAGTCTCCATGTTGATACTTACCTGCACGTTCCAGGTCTCATTGTTGATCTACTGCTAACGTTCCAGCTCCATGTTGATCTACTGCTAGCGTTCCAGTCTCCATGTTGATGCTCCTGCTACCGTTCCAGTCTCCATGTTGATCTTCCTGCTACGTCCAGTCTCCATTGTTGATCTTATGCTAGTTCCAGTCTCGCATGTTGACTCTCTGCTACGATTCTCAGTCTCACATGTTGAATCTCCTGTCTACGTTCCAGTCTCCATGTGATCTACTCTAGCGTCCCATCTCCATGTTGATCTTAATCTGCTTATCGTTCCAGTCTCCATGTATCTTACTGCTGACGTCCAGTTCAGTATCTCCTACGTGTTGGATTCGCTAGCTGCTACCCGTTCCAGTCTGCCATGTTGATTCTACACTGCTACGTTCCACGTCTCCATGTGATCTACTGCCTACGTTCCAGTCTCCATGGTTGCTTGGACTCGTCACCAGTATCTCTGCTACTCCAGTTCTCCATGTTGATCTACTGCTACGTCCAGTCTCCATGTTGATCTAAACTTGCCTACCGTTCCAGTCTCCATGTTGATCTACTGCTACGTTCCAGTCTCCATGTTGATTTACTTTACGTGTCCAGTCTCGCATGTTGACTACGCTACGTTTCCAGTCTCCATGTTTGATCTACTGCTATCGTTCCAGTCTCCATGTTGAGCTTTTGCTG
>NW_019944038.1:119188-119640 GCF_002910315.2 Salvelinus sp. IW2-2015 | reverse complement strand
TACGGTAAGGAGCACAACAGTACAGTGTAAGGCAGCACAACAGGTACGGGAAGGAGCACAACAGTACGGTAAACACAGGTTAAGGAGCACAACAATCTTCTCTTCCTGCTTCTTCCAGTCTTTCGGCACTGTAGCCCAGGAGTAATGAGTAATGGAAGTAAAACAAAACAGTAAAAATGAAATATACTAAAAAATCTCCTTTAATTGTTTTACCTAAAAGTCAGCTTGTGTCTTTATTTGGACACTACTTTATTTTGGCGTCTCTCAGCTAAGGTGATAATTATCCATATGAATAGAACAGTTTCCCATTCTCTACTGATGAGACTGGCCTAGACTGAGTAACAGCTCCCCTGGGGACAGGCGACGGTGAGACAGTGAGTCTCAGGTTGGAGCCGAACCCATCTGGCCCGGATTGGCCCAGTGACACCAGCTGGCTTACAACACAACGCTCA
>NW_019944038.1:113823-118435 GCF_002910315.2 Salvelinus sp. IW2-2015 | reverse complement strand
CAACTGAGTCACACAAAAGTAATATTTATCTGTATTTATACAAAACTACAAAGTCTCTCAGAAAGGTAGCTGATCATGTCTCTGTCATGCTGCACCTGGGGCTCACTGTTAACCAACACAGATGGAACCTATTCCCTTTATAGTGCACTACTTTAGACCAGAGCCCTATGGAACCTATTCTTTATAGTGCACTACTTTAGACCAGAGCCCTATGGAACCCTATTCCCTATATATAGTGCACTACTTTAGACCAGGGCCCTATAGAACCCTATTCCCTATATAGTGCACTACTTTAGACCAGAGCCCTATGGAACCCTATTCCCTATATAGTGCACTACTTTAGACCAGAGCCCTATGGAACCCTATTCCCTATATAGTGCACTACTTTAGACCAGAGTCCTATGGAACTCTATTCCCTATATAGTGCACTACTTTTGACCTGCTTTGGACCAAAGCCCCCTTTATTGGCTCAAATAGCCAACTAATCAGCCTGTTACCAACCCTTAGTAAGCTTTTGGAAGAAATTAGTGTTTTATCCATAGTCAATGCTATTTTACTGTAAACAAATTGGCAACAGACTTGCAGCACGATTATAGGGAAGGACATTCAACAAGCATGGCAGTTGATGATGATTGGCTGAGAGAAAATAATTATTAAAACAATTGTGGGAGCTGTTTTCTTAGACTTCAGTGCGGCTTTTGACATTATCAATCATATTCCGCTGATGGAAAAACATGTGTGTTACGGCTTTACACCTTTCGTTATATTGTGGATAAAGAGTTACCTGTCTAACAGAACAATGTGTTCTTTAATGGAAGCCTCTCCAACATAATCCAGGTAGAATCAGGAATTCCCCAGGGCAGCWGTCTAGGCCCCTTACTTTTTCAATCTTTACTAATGACGTGTCTATGTATGCGGTTGACTCAACACTATACACGTCAGCTACTACAGCAACTGAAATGACTGCAACACTTAACAAAGAGCTGCATTTAGTTTCAGAATGTGTTGCAAGGAATACGTTGGTCCTAAGTATTTCCAAAACTAAAAGTATTGTATTTGGGACAAATCATTCACTAAACACTAAACCTCATCTAAATTTTGTAATAAATAATGTGGAAATTGAGCAAGTTGAGGTGACTAAACTTCTTGGAGTAACACTGGATTGCAAACTGTCATGGTCAAAACATATTGGTACAACAGTAGCTAAGATGGGGAGAAGTCTGTCCATAATAAAGCATTACTCTACCTTCTTAACAACACCATCAACAAGGAAGGTCCTACAGGCCCTGGTTTTGTCACACCTGGACTACTGTTCAGTCGTGTGGTCAGGTGCCACAAAGAGGGACCTCGGAAAATTACAATTGGCTCAGAACAGGGCAGCACAGCTGGCCCTTAAATGTACACGGAGAGCTAATATTAATAATATGCATGTCAATCTCTCATGGCTCAAAGTGGAGGGGAGATTGACTTCATCATTACTTGTTTTTGTAAGAAGTGTTGACATGCTGAATGCACCGAGCTGTCTGTTAAAACTACTAGCTCACAGCTCAGACACCCACGCAAACCCCACAAGACATGCCACAAGAGGTCTCTTCACAGTCCCCAAGTCCAGAACAGACTATGGGAGGCGCACAGGACTACATAGAGCCATGACTACATGGAACTCTATTCCATATCAGGTAACTGATGCAAGCAGTCGAATCAGATGTAGCCATTTCAGTAAAATCCACACTCCATCCATTCATGTCTGTAATACAGCATGTTAATGTCATGTGTGGATCAGGTATTGCTTCATAGCGGGAACACAGGACCTGCCGCTGCTACCCTGTGGGTTGTGATTGGACAGTTATTAAGGTGTGGTGTATTTCATTCATTATCTTAGCCTCAGCCTCTGCTCCTACTGTCGTCCCATTATAAATGATTACACTGATCAGAGGGGCTACAAGGCTTTACATGTCTGACAACACATCACTCAGGGATATTATCCTGTCTGTCTGACAACATGTCACTCAGGGATATTATTCTGTCTGTCTGACAACCATGTCACTCAGGGATATTTATTCTGTCTGTCTGACAACATGTCACTCAGGGATATTATCCTGTCTGTCTGACAACATGTCACTCAGGGATATTATCCTGTCTGTCTGACAACATGTCACTCAGGGATATTATTCTGTCTGTCTGACAACACATCACTCAGGGATATTATTCTGTTCTCTGACAACATGTCACTCAGGGATATTATTCTGTCTGTCTGACAACACGTCACTCAGGGATATTATTCTGTCTGTCTGACAACACCTCATTGTCACTTATACTCCTGGACTGTATCTGTCACTCACCTGGACTCCATCACCTCCTTGATTATCTTCCCTGTATCTGTCCCTCACCTTGACTCCATCACCCTCCTGATTATCTTCCCTGTATCTGTCACTCACCTGGACTCCATCACCTCCCTGATTATCTTCCCTGTATCTGTCCCTCACCTGGACTCCATCACCTCCTTGATTATCTTCCCTATATCTGTCCCTCCCTGGACTCCATCACCTCCTTGATTATCTTCCCTGTATCTGTCCCTCACCTGGAGTCCATCACCTCCTTGATTATCTTCCCTGTATCTGTCCCTCACCTGGACTCCATCACCTCCTTGATTATCTTCCCTGTATCTGTCCCTCACCTGGGCTCCATCACCTCCTTGATTATCTTCCCTGTATCTGTCCCTCACCTGGACTCCATCACCTCCTTGATTATCTTCCCTGTACCTGTCCCTCACCTGGACTCCATCACCTCCTTGATTATCTTCCCTGCATCTGTCCCTCCCCTTGGCTCCATCACCTCCTTGATTATCTTCCCTGTATCTGTCCCTCACCTGGACTCCATCACCTCCTTGATTATCTTCCCTGTATCTGTCCCTCACCTGGACTCCATCACCTCCTTGATTATCTTCCCTGTATCTGTCCCTCACCTGGACTCCATCACCTCCTTGATTATCTTCCCTGTATCTGTCCCTCACCTGGACTCCATCCCTCCTTGATTATCTTCCCTGTATCTGTCCCTCACCTGGACTCCATCACCTCCTTGATTATCTTCCTGTATCTGTCCCTCACCTGGACTCCATCACCTCCTTGATTATCTTCCCTGTATCTGTCACTCACCTGGACTCCATCACCTCCTGATTATCTTCCCTGTATCTGTCCTCACCTGGACTCATCACCTCCTTGATTATCTTCCCTGTATCTGTCCCTCACCTGGACTCCATCACCTCCGATTATCTTCCCTGTATCTGTCACTCACCTGGACTCCATCACCTCCTTGATTATCTTCCCTGTATCTGTCTTCCCCTGGACTCCATCACCTCCTTGATTATCTTCCCTGTATCTGTCCCTCAACCTGACTCCATCACCTCCTTGATTATCTTCCCTGTATCTGTCCCTCACCTGGACTCCATCACCTCCTTGATTATCTTCCCCGTATCTGTCCCTCACCTGGTCTCCATCACCTCCTTGATTATCTTCCCTGTATCTGTCCCTCCCCTTGGCTCTTTCCTCGGGTGTTGCTGACTCTGTTTTGATGTCGGTGCGTTGTTTGTGCTTCGTGGTCACTGTTTCATTTATTTATTAAAACACTTCCTGAAATAGCTTCCCGACTCTCAGCGAACTCGTTACATTCACTCAGGGATATAATTCAGTCTACGTTCTGACAACACGTCACTCAGGGATATAATTCAGTCTACGTTCTGACAACACGTCACTCAGGGATATAATTCAGTCTACGTTCTGACACATTATAGATTTAATCCAGTGTAATTCTAAATGTATTGTTATTGGGAAATGACAGTAATCTAATCAGCACAGATTGTTGTGTGATTAACATGTTTCTCAGATGGTAAGTTGCTTGTAGTGTAGGGCACGTATATGTAACACGTTGCCACTGTTACCACTGTTACCAGTGTTACCAGTGTTACCACTGTTACCACTGTTACCACTGTTGGATTCTAGCTTGAAATATACAGCGGCAAGAAAACGTATGTGAACCCTTTGGAATTACCTGGATTTCAGCATCAATTGGTCATCACATTTGATCTGATCTTCATCTAAAGTCACAACAATAGACAAACACACTCTGCTTAAACTAATATCACACAAAACAATTTAACGTGTTCACGTCTTTATTGAACACACCGAGGAGCGAGGAATTCAGCTCGGGGTCAAGTTAACAGATGAAGTGAGAAGAAACCTCTGGGAGGGGGGCCAATGGGGCCCACCACAACGACCCTGCTACTACAGTCCTATCTCACACAGAGGGGCCCACCACAACGACCCTGCTACTACGGTCCTATCTCACACAGAGGGGCCCACGTTTGAGGGGAGGGGTGAGGGTTGAGGGTTAGGGTGAGCGTTGAGGGTTTGAGGGTTGAAAGTGGCGTTTGAAGGGTTGAGGTTGAGGTTGAGGGTTGACGTGGTTGAGGAGGTGAGGGTTGGAGAGTTGAGGGTTGAGAGGTTGAGGGTTGAGGGGTGAGGGTTGAGAGTGAGGGGTGAAGGGGTGAAGGGTTTGTGGGGTGAGGGTTGAGAGTTGATGGGGTTGAGTTGTTCCCATAGCTCTCTTTATCACA
>NW_019944038.1:106798-109542 GCF_002910315.2 Salvelinus sp. IW2-2015 | reverse complement strand
CAAAAAACAACGACCCTGCTACTTACAGTCCTCTCTCACACAGAGGGCCCACCTACAACACCGCTGCTACTACGTCCTACTCACACAGAGGGCCCACTACAACGAACCCTGCTAACAACAGTCCTATCTCCACACAAAGGGGCCCACTACAAACGACCCTGCACTACAGGTCCTATCTCACACAGAGGGGCCCACTACAACGACCTCTGCTACTACAGCTCCTATCTCACCACAGAGGGGCCCACTACAATGACCCTGCTACTACAGTCCTATCTCACACAGAGGTGGCCCACTACAACGACCCTGCTACAATACAGTCCATCCTCTCTCTTCAAATATCAACAAATAAAAATAAAATGAACAGATGAGGGCGTAAATAACAATACATTCCACCTCCACCATTCCATTATTGTAACTGAATACATTTAGATACAGTATGGGTTAAAAAGCTGATTTAACAGGAGAACTGAAAACGCCATTATTCTACACATTTCCATCTAATGTATAATTGATGTGATCTACGCAGGTATTTAGTGGCCGTGTTCCTAGCAGGTGTTCTGTTGAATTGTGCTATTTATATAATCGAATTGGTAAATTAACAAAGGAATAGTYCACATCAAAACAACTGACATCTATCGTCGCTGACTGAGGTGAATGATTAGTAGGCTACATTTTAGAGGGCAAAGCGGGAAACCCACACCACCTGCTGTAAACCTCCTGCGTTTGTTTAAGCTTCGATGTCCTCAGTGTACTGCAAGAGCTGAATAATACAGATGGTGGATGTTAATTTGAGCTAGTTTGTGACAGCAGAAAAATTATCCTGCAGCAACAAAAACATTTTAATTATTATGTGGATTGTAGTTAATGTCATTTTTTGGGGGGCCCCAAAACATGATACATTTTTCATTAGGGCAAATCAAGTTCAACATTTTAAAGTGGAAATTACTAAATGTAGAAGCCTTTTTAAACCTTGAATAGACTACAAGTTTGCATTTATTGCTGTGCAGGAATTTTCAAATTAAGATCCTGCATCTGTCAGTGGGTTATTACTAAAAACCAAGGTCCAGGTGAAAGTCTAGTCTAGATTGTGAATGAAACAGTTCAGCAATTTTGAAAAAGTAATTGAGCGGTGAAGGTCAAGGAAATGACTGTGGAAAAATGAACCAGAACACATTTAGAAAAAGAACATTGTGAATAATTATATTCCTCTGATGACTGTAGTGAAGTTATTTTACAGTTGAGTTGGGGATGTGATACAGAAAGACACGGGTGGTTTAAGGGTTTATAATCACTTCTAAATGGAAAGCTTTTAAGACAATACAACAGAAGTGGATTTTTCCCCCACCCCATATTTTCTACATTCTACAAAAGCCTCATTGTTCTGATGGGCAATCTGGGATTCAAGCAACCACAATTCAGACACCTCTGTCACTTTTCAGCGTAAACAGCTGAGGGAAATGTAACCATTCTGAAATTCATAGATGGAGTTATGGATGTGAGGGCTGGAGGGAGGGGAGAGGGGGAGGGAGAGAGTGAGTGAGGGAGAGAGAGAGAGAGAGAGAGAGGGATGGAGAGAGTGAGTGAGGGAGATAGGTCAGGAGGGAGAGAGGGAGGGAGATGGATGGATGAGGAGAGAAGGAGGGAMGGAAGGATGSATGGGGAGAGAGGGATGAGGGGAGAGGGAGAGAGAGTGTGAAGGAGAGAGGGATGGAGATGGAGGGATGGAGGGATGGAGGGAGAGAGGGATGGGGAGAGAGAGGGATGGGGAGAGAGAGCTACACAGATTCTATCTCAGAATAACTGTTTTAATTAGCTGCACAGATTCAATTGATAATTAGGTTTTCATATTAATTAATTGAATGTAAAGTTCAAGCCAATCACAGTCTTTTACAATTGCTCTGGAAATACACTGCATCAAATGAATAGGTTGTTACATTCCGGTATACAGAACATTAGTGAATGAAATGGATCAAATGTGATTGTTTTTTCACATGTGAACTTATAATTACACATGTGAAAGTGAAAATCTAATTTGCAGTTTCGCTTGTGAAAATCTGACTTTCACATGTTGAATTGCAAGTTCACATGTAATTWTTWTTWTTTTTTTAAATCACGTGAAAATCAAATTAGAAGTTTCACATGTAGGACGTTTTAGACTGATCCAATGAACCATTGCATTTCTGTTCAAACTGTTGTATCAAGACTGCCCAAATGTGGCTAATTTGTTTATTAATAACTTTTCAACTTCATAATTGTGCACTCTCCTCAAACAATAGCATGGTAGTCTTTCCCTGTAAAAGCGTGAGGGGGTTACTTTTGTGCTGATATTATCAAGCAAGGTCGAGAACAAAATTCTTAGTATTTCAAACAAAAATAATGATATAGAAAGCCTAAACCCTAACGTGTTGATATCAAAACAAAATATTGCAAAGAAATCATTTTGAAATGTGAGAACATAGGAACAGTAAATGGATGCCAAAAATAGTTTTTTTTGTGAATTGTTTTTATGATAATGCAATTAAATCAAATGACTCCCTCTTTCCTGATATTCTCCCCTTCTTTGGTTGTTACCCTGGTCTTTGGTTGTTACCCTGGTCTTTGGTTGTTACCCTAGACTTTGGTTGTTACCCTGGACTTTGGTTGTTACCCTGGACTTTGGCTGTTGCCCTGGACTTTGGTTGTTACCCTGGTCTTTTGTTGTTACCCTGGACTTTGGTTGTTACCCTGGACTTTGGTTGTTACCC
>NW_019944038.1:97302-106773 GCF_002910315.2 Salvelinus sp. IW2-2015 | reverse complement strand
CTGGACTTGGTTGTTACCTTGGACTTTGTTGTTACCTGGACTTTGTTGTTACCTGGACTTTGGTTGTTACCCAAGACTTTGGGTTTTACCCGGACTTTGGTTGTTACCCAGACTTGGTTGTTACCCTGGACTTTGGTGTTTACCCTGGTCTGTGGTGTTACCCTGGTCTTGGTGGTTACCCAGACTTTGTTGTTACCCTGGACTTTGTTGTTACCCTGGACTTTGGTTGTTACAACCTGGACTTTGGTTGTTACCCTGGTCTTTGGTTGTTACCCTGTTGTTGTTACCCTGGACTTTGGTTGTTGACCCTGACTTTGGTTGTTACCCTGGACTTTCGTTGTTACCCTGGTCTTGGTTGTTACCCTGGTCTTTGGTTGTTACCCTGGACTTTGGTTGTTACTTGGACTTTGGTTGTACCCTGACTTTGGTTGTTACCCTGGTCTTTGGTTGTTACCCTGGACTTTGGTTGTACCCTGGTCTTTGGTTGTTACCCTGGACTTTGGTGTTACCCTGGACTTTGGTGTTGTTACCTCTGGACGTTTGGTTGTTACCCTGGTCTTTGGTTTGTTACCCTGGACTTTGGTTGTTACCCTGTCTTGTGGTTGTTACCCTGGACTTTGTGTGTTACCTGGACGGTTGGGGGGGGTTTTTGTTACCCCCCCTTTGGTACGGGGCTGGACGTTTTGGGGACTCTGGTTTGTTACCCTGGACTTGTTTGTTACCCTGGGGTCTTTTTTTGGTTGGTTGTTTACCCCTTCTGGACCCCTTTGGTGTTACTCGGACTTTGGTTGTTACCCTGGACTTTGGTTGTTATACCCTGGACTTTGGTTGTTACCCAGGACTTTGGTTGTACCCTGGACTTTGGTTGTTACCCTGGACTTTGGTGTTACCACCTGTGACTTTGGTTGTTACCCTGGTCTTTGGTTGTTACCTGCCTGGACTTTGGTTGTTACCCTGTCTTTGGTTTTACGCCTGGCGTTTGGTGTTACCTTGGACTTTGTTGTTACCCAGGACTTTGGTTGTTACCCTGGACTTTGGTTGTTACCCTGGACTTTGGTTGTTACCCTGGACTTTGGTTGTTACCCTGGTCTTTGGTTGTTACCCTGGTCTTTGGTTGTTACCTTGGACTTTGGTTGTTACCCTGGTCTTTGGTTGTTACCCTGGTCTTTGGTTGTTACCCTAGACTTTTTTTCACTGTCTTTTTTTCCAGTTGTACATTTTGGCAGCAACATAACACCCTGCATCCCACTGCCGGCTTGCCTCTGAAGCTAAGCAGGGTTGGTCCAGGATGGGAGACCAGATGCTGCTGGAAGTGGTGAAAAATAAACGTACAGAAAAACAAAGATGTCACGTGGGGTTTATATTTCTTTTTTTTTAATGAGGAGTCCGAAAAAAAAAGTCTGGAAATATTTACATTTTTAGTAATTTAGCAGACGTTCTTATCCAGAGTGAGTTAAGTTGAGTGCCTTGCTGAAGGGCACATCGACAGGGATTCGAACCATCAGCCTTTCAGTTACTGACCCAACATTCTTTAACCGCTAGGTTGCCTGTTGTAAGGGTAGACAGGGAAGAGGGTGCCATTTGGAACGCAAACAGAGTCTCAGCAAACAGAATAGTGAGTCGACTACTGGGAACATTTCACTCACTAGTTCATCATTGCGGAACTATGGAGCTCATAATAGCATTGAGCAAAAAAGCGTGAAAAGATTTTGTTTCGCATTCATCCTAGAAACTTTGACTGTGCCTAATTGCTTTGTCCTTGTGTCTCTTCTGTCAAAGGAATATTGTTATGTAGCTTTAACAACGCCGAGAGTCTTTCTGAAATTTGAAAAAAAAACGTGGACAGACTAGCGTTGTGTTGCTATTTCTAGTTCTTTCTCTTCAAACACTCGGAGCTGAAACTCTGGGGTTGTGTTCCAAATAGCACCCCATTCCCTAAATAGTGCCCAATGGGTCCTGGTGAAAAGAAGTGCACTAAAGAGAACAGTGTTCTATTTTGGGACTCAGAACCCTGTATTCCAACACCCAGAGCTGAAGCTACGATGAATCACTGCATGACGACTGTAAAATAAAACCAATGTTTTATCTAACTCCTGGTATGCTAATGAATACGAGTGGCTGAGAAGTTTTATTTGTTTATGTAAATGTTGTGTCCTCTGTGGTCTAAACGTCCTCGTCCTTCTGTGAGCGGGGTTATAAGGACACGTCCTCTCTGCTTTCACCCAGAGCATTAAACATCAGCCTGTAGCTGCTATTTTTCTACTAACCAATGGGCGTGTCCCAAACGGTACCTATCCACTATGAAGTGCACTACTTTGGACCAAGGGCTCATATTCTTCTTAGGGAATAGGGTGCTATTTGGGACGTATCCCAGGTCTGGTTTGAACCTCACGGCCGACTCCTAACATGCCACAACGATTTTTCAATTTCCCTCGTCTTCCTTTTATTCTGCTTGTCTGCTTCATGGCTGTCATGGGTTGGTTGAGCAGTGGCTCCTCTTAAATTACAGCTAGGGGGTATAGGAAGGGTTTGGCTGTCATGGGTTGGTTGAGAATTGGCTTATCTTAAATTACAGCTAGGGGGTATAGGAAGGGTTTGGCTGTCATGGGTTGGTTGAGCAGTGGCTCATCTTAAATTACAGCTAGGGGATATATGAAGGGTTTGGCTGTCATGGGTTGGTTGAGAATTGGCTCATCTTAAATTACAGCTAGGGGATATATGAAGGGTTTGGCTGTCATGGGTTGGTTGAGCAGTGCTTCAGAAAAAAAATTGTTGTTTGTGGAACAGTCTGGATGTTAAATCCAGTGAAATGAATGATGGAAGCCAGAACAGTACTTTCTGGGGTTTTGTCTATGTATTTGTCTAAAGCTAACCATAGCAGTAGGCTACACAGAGAAGACAGTAGGACAGGCAGCGTGTCTTCCTGTCCGACCACCTTTCAGATGTATGTGACAGGGAGACTTTGACTGTATTGCCTGCGGCATCATCAACTACAGAGACAACACTCAAGTTACAACAATAAGCTTAAATGACAATAAGCTAACAACTCGACGCCTTTCCATTGGTCAGCAGTAGTAAACCTTTATAGTGTTTTTCATTGGCCAGAGGTAGGGTCAAGAGGCTAGTTGATCTCTTCTCTCTATCGTCCCCTATCTGTTAACTTCATGTGTTTACATCCAGGAGGTCCTTCTGTTTGCTGGAGAAGAGGAGCGATGACTGATGACCTCACAATGGGCTCTATTCATCGTTGACTGATGACCTCACAATGGGCTCTATTCATCAACTGTCTCACCTTGTGCACTCCCACACCAACCCTCAACCACACTCTCCTCCTGTCCAATCATCCATGCACCCCCACCACCCTACACCTCCTTGCCCCCACCCCCCCCCCCCCACCCTTCTGCCCATTCCTGGGCGATAAAGGGCCAATCTGTCGTGGATCTTGTCCAGTTTGGCATCTGCCTAACGACCCCTCAACAGCAGATGGAGAGCCTCTGCCCCTCTGGGCCCTGCTGAGTTCCCGCTGAGGCACTGCTGAGGCCCTGCTGAGGCAATTGGTCACAGGTCACATTGTGGATCCGCACACTGTGCCTGACTTGAAAATGATCGACTTGGAGAAGTGGGGGCATAAATTAAAGGAGGAGATGGATGGGACTGTTATTAGGAAGAGATGGAATGGACTGTTATTAGGAGGAGATGGAAGAGACTGTTATTAGGAGGTGGGGAACTGTTCACTTGTCTCAGAGGACATCTTTCATTTTCAGTTAGAATGCGCCATTCAAAATACAGTATAAATACAAATGTTATGTCATGTCTGATTTCTCCTTAGAAAATCAAGGTCCAATTTAGCCTTAGAAAACGAATATCCAATCTCTCCGTAATGCAATCAAAAAGGCAAAGCATCAGTACAGAGACAAAAGTGGAGTCGCAATTCAACGGCTCAGACACGAGACGTATGTGGCAGGGTYTACAGACAATCACGGACTACAAAGRGAAAACCAGCCACGTCACGGACACGGATGTCTTGCTCCCGRACAAGCTAAACACCTTCTTCGCCCGCTTTGAGGATAACACAGTGCCACTGATGCGGCCCACTACCAAGGACTGTGAGATCTCCTTCTCCGTGGCCGATGTGAGTAAGACATTTAAGCGTGTTAACCCTCGCAAGGCTGCCGGCCCAAACGGCATCCCTAGCCGCGTCCTCAGAGCATGCGCAGACCAGCTGGCTGGAGTGTTTACGGACATATTCAATCTCTCCTTATCCCAGTCTTCTGTCCCCACTTCCTTCAAGAAGTCCACCATTGTTCCTGTACCCAAGAAAACAAAGCTAATTGAAATAAATGACTATCGCCCCCGTAGCACTCACTTCTGTGATCATGAAGTGCTTTGAGAGGCTAGCATCACGACTGTCCACGAGAATGCAAATAGGTCAGATCAGGTTTGCAAAGATTAACTTCAATCAGAACCCCTCTCACCCATAGAGGGGGGAGGAAAGAACTGGTGGGAATTAACAACTCAAGTCCTGTTGTAAATCAAGGGATGAAGATCCAGGCCTGTGCTCTCCATGTACATGTACTCCATGTACATTGGATGTACTTTGTCTCAACAGACTTTTTYCCCCCTGCTGAAACCCATTCAAAAGCGAATACTGGAACAATATGTCTGACGTAGAATGTGGGAAATGGTCAGAGGCGATCTACAGAACACTAATATAATGTTGTTTTGTTATTTTGTGATGTCCTATCTTCAAAGAGCGAATGGAACAAAAAAATCTACTCTGTAGTTCTGTTCAAGACCACACTACAAATAAGAACAGTAGAAGATATGTTTGAACCATTTTGGACAATCAGAGCCTTACAAGGCCCAACCCCCCCTTTCCAAGGCTGCCCCGTTCACAAAGAGATCCCCGGTGAACACAGGCATTTCACCTAAATACATTTATGGTTTCCTGCTCAAAGTGAGCGACRGTTCGTGTGCAAAGTATATGGTTAATGTAGGTGAGAGTAGTTTCTGAATGTGGCAATGTTACGTGTATCTGTCYCTCTCTCTCTCTCTCTCTCTCTCTCTCTCTCTCTCTCTCTCTCTCTCTCTCTCTCTCTCTCTCTCTCTCTCTCTCTCTCTCTCTCTCTCTATCTCTTCCTTAACAAGCATCCATGTTGTTGTCATTCCACTAGAGACCTGTTGCCAGCATATTAAGTCTCCAGTCAATAACCAGTGCAGAGTGTGTATGTTTATCCTGTATTCTCATTTAATTACCTAGTAAATAAATAATTAATCAAATTTGTGTAGTACTGAATCATAAGTAAGGGTTGGGTTTTTGCAGAGGCAAGGAGGTTACCTCTGTTCAGAATGATGATATGATACGAGGTTATGAGTAATTAGTTGACTTTTTATTGATGTGATAGGTAAATACCTTATAGAGTTTCATTCGGGAGATGGTAACTCTTTAAAGAACCGCTCCCGTGGTGCCCCAGATCCTAATGAGTTAATTGTTACATGGTTAATTTAATATGGGTACAATTAAACATAGTACGTTAATTAGATAAATAGCAATCTTCAGATTAATGTTAAAGTCAAGTCACGATATTGGTTAAGGATCCTATCATATCACCTCTACCTTACCTGACACCCTAGACTCAGTTCAATTTCCTTACCACCTCAATAGATCCACAGACGATGCAAACGCCATCGCACTGCACAACTGCCCTAACTTAATATACCCACTAGCATCAAAACAATTTTTAATAGAGGCCATCACTCTGTTTTCTCACGCAATTGCATAGCCTATAGAAAGCTGATCCTCCTCTTTTTAATAGAGGCCATCACTCTGTTTTCTCACGCAATTGCATAGCCTATAGAAATGTTGCGCAACATGAGCTCCCGTGAAGACTAGTCAAGGACCATATCACCTCTACCTTACCTGACACCCTAAACCAACTTCAATTTGCTTACCGACCCAATAGGTCCACAGACGATGCAAACGCCAGCACAATGCACACTGCCCTATCCCATCTGGACAAGAGGAATACCTATGTAAGAATGCTGTTCATTGACTACAGCTCAGCATTCAACACCATAGTACCATTCAAGCTCATCATTAAGCTTCAGGCCCTGGGTCTCAACCCTGCCCTGTGCAATTGGGTCCTGGACTTCCTGTCTGGCCGCCCCCCCAGGTGGTTAAGGTAGGAAACAACATCTCCACTTCGCTGATCCTCAACACTGGGACCCCACAAGGGTGCATGCTCAGCCCCCTCCTGTACTCCCTGTTCGCCCATAACTGCTTGGCCTTGCACGCTTCCAACTCAATCATGAAGTTTTCAGTAGTAGGCCTGATTACCAACAATGATGAGACAGCCTACAGGGAGGAAGTGAGGGCCCTCGGAGTGTGGTGTCAGGAAAATAACCTCACACTCAATGTCAACAAAACAAAGGAGCTGATCGTGGACTTCAAGAAACAGCAGAGAGACAGCAGTGGAGAAGGTGGAAAGCTTCAAGTTCCTTGGTGTACACATCCCTGACAATCTGAAATGGACCACCCACACAGACAGTGTGGTGAAAAACGCACAACAACCTCAGGAGGATGAAGAAATGTGTCTTGGCCACTTAAACCCTCACAAACTTTTACAGATGCACAATTGAGAGCATCCTGTCGGGCTGTATCACCACCTGGTACGGCAACTGCTCCGCCCACAACTGTAAGGCTCTCCAGAGGGTAGTGAGGTCTGCACAATGCATTACCAGGGGCAAACTACCTGCCCTCCATGACACCTACACCACCCGATGTCACAGGAAGGCCAAAAAGATCATCAAGGACAACAACCACCTGAGCCACTGCCTGTTCACCCCGCTACCATCCAGAAGGCGAGGTCAGTACAGGTGCATCAAAGCAGGGACCGAGAGACGGAAAAACAGCCTCTATCTCAAGGCCATCTGACTGTTAAATAGCCATCACTAGCCGGCTGCCACCCGGTTACTCAACCCTGCACCTTAGAGGCTGCTGCCCTATGTACATAGACCATCAGACTGTTAAATAGCCATCACTAGCCGGCTACCACCCGGTTACTCAACCCTGCACCTTAGAGGCTGCTGCCCTATGTACATAGACATGGAATCACAGGTCACTTTAATAATGGAACACTAGTCACTTTAATAATGTAACACTAGTCACTTTAATAATGTTTACATACTGTTTTACTCATCTCATATGTATATACTGTTTTCTATTCTACTGTATTTTAGTCAATGACACTCTGACATTGCTCAATCTAATATCTATATATTTCTTATTTCCATTATTTAACTTTTAGATGTGTGTATATTGTTGTGAATATTTAGATATTACTGCACTGTTGGAGCTAGAAACACAAGCATTTCACTACACCCGCAATAACATCTGCTAAATATATGCATGTGACCAATAACATCTGCTAAATATATGCATGTGACCAACACATTTTGATGTGATTGTTATTTGATCAGGTTGTCACTTTCTGTTCACAACATTACCTTCAACCCCCATTGTTAATATTCCTACATTACCTTCAACCTGAGTGTTAAAATAAACCACATTGTTAATATTCCTACATTGAGCAAAAAAATATAAACGCAACAATTTCTAAGATTTTACTGAGTTGCTGTTAATATAATGAAATCAATGTATTAAAGAGGTTTCAGGCTCTGGTCTAAAGTAGCGCACTATATAGGGAATAGGTCTATAGGGCTCTGGTCTAAAGTAGTGCACTATATAGGGAATAGGGTTCTATAGGGCTCTGGTCTAAAGTAGTGCACTATATAGGAATAGGGTTCTATAGGGCTCTGGTCTAAAGTAGGCACTAACTATATAGGGAATAGGGTTCTATAGGGCTCTGGTCAAAAGTAGTGTACTATATAGGGAATAGGGTTCTATAGAGCTCTGATCTAAAGTAGTGTACTATATAGGGAATAGGGTTCTATAGAGCTCTGATCTAAAGTAGTGTACTATATATAGGGAATAGGGCTCTGGTCAAAAGCAGTGCACTATATATAGGGAATAGGGTTCTATAGGGCCCTGGTCTCAAGTAGTGTACTATATAGGGAATAGGGTTCTATAGAGCTCTGATCTAAAGTAGTGTACTATATAGGGAATAGGGTTCTATAGGGCTCTGGTCTAAATTAGTGCACTATATAGGGTTCTATAGGGCCCTGGTCTAAAGTAGTGCTCTATATAGGGAATAGGGTTCTATAGGGCCCTGGTCTAAAGTAGTGCACTACAGAGGGAATAGGGTGCTATTTAGGAGGCACCCTTTGTTTCACATGCTCTTTGCCCATGTTCCCATCTGGCATCAAGAAGACCCACTGAACTCTTAAATAAAGGTAAAAGAAAAAATAAATCCCAATGACCTCTGAATACAGTTTTGATACAAAGAAGCAGTGGCGGCTGCTGATTGGCTGAATACCCAAGGCGGTAGTTTGAGTTGTCAACAAAGCAGCGTGACAGAAATATGATGCTTTCAAACGACCTGTAGTTTCTTTGAGAATATATATATAAAGCGATCTTTGCACGATACTATTTCACTTTCTGCACGTCAACAACCGAACGACCACATCTGCACATGCTGCCTCTGTCTTGAACAGATTAGATGAAACTACTTAGGAGGAGCAGCTCCTGATGAACGAGTAACGTAAACTCAAGTAAAACTCGTACATCGCCTTGGTCCGTACAATTGCCCTTTATTCTAGCGCCCCAAAAACGTAATACTTCCAGATCAACTGTAATGTCAATACCATTGTAAAGCACCATTTCTCCCCTTTCCAACAAAATCAATTACATGCAACCTCGCGGAGGTTGGAGGGTACTGAAATGGAGCTCCAAACCCTGAAGTGTGGAGGGTAACTGATGGGCTCAACCCCTGAGGTTGGAAGGGTAACTGATGGAGCTTCAACCCTGGAGGCTTACTGGGTGTCAACCAGACTGTCAGACCTGGGGTTTCCCTGTCAGTTGTCAATGTATGACCCCCCCCCACTGAAAGGACATTGGTTTTCCTGTCATTTGTCAATGTAGACCCCCCCCCCCAAACCTGAAAATAAATTGGTCTCGATCTGTTTTTTGACAGATACAAAAATCGGGAGTATAGGAGGTAACTGGGTCAAGGTATTTGTGAGGTTGGTTAACTTTGATAACGGGTGGGGATCTGCTCTTTGGAGACCAGAGATCATCCACTAATTGAGTGAATGTCAGGGGGGTACTTCCTGTATTAATTTAACCCAGGACTGGCTGGCCTTATTAACAGTTAGAGGTTTAGAAGTGGACAGGACGTGACCTCACTCTCCCATGATCTCAGAGGTCACGTCATTCTATGGTGCGTCTGAAATAGCACCCTGCTCCCTAGAAGGGCCCTGGTCTAAAGTAGTGCACTAATATAGGATAGGGTTCTATAGGGCCCTGGTCTAAAGTTAGTGCACTATGTAGGGAATAGGGTTCTATAGGGTCTG
>NW_019944038.1:90616-96224 GCF_002910315.2 Salvelinus sp. IW2-2015 | reverse complement strand
TATCATGACATAAACGGTGCCCGTTTCCGCATAATTCAAGCAGGCAATGAGCCCCGTCGGGTCTTTTTAAAAATGGCGGGTGGGGAAGCGAAACCAATGCGTGATAGTGAGAAGGACAGATGTCGTGTGTGGAAAATTAATTTTTTTCACTCGATCTGTCCAACTTATCACCACCTTATCACCGTATGTCATTACATACAGTGGGGAGAACAAGTATTTTGACACACTGCCGATTTTGCAGGTTTCCTACTTACAAAGCATGTAGAGGTCTGTAATTTTTATCATAGGTACACTTCAACTGTGAGAGATGGATCTACTGGTCTAAAGTAGTGCACTATATAGGGAATAGGGTTCTATAGGGCCCTGGTCTAAAGTAGTGTACTATGTAGGGAATAGGGTGCCATTAGGCACGTATCCTACCTGATTAATGAGCAGCTTCCTTAAAGTGATTTTTATAACGGTATCTGGTCTGTGACCTAACCTTTAGTGGAGAGGAAAATGAGTTTCTCTCCTGAACACAACGTCCAGGGCTGTTTCGCTAATGACTTTCAGAGCCGACGTTCACTAGACCCAGAGAGATGTCACACTGCTGACACATGGACACTTCCTGACAGACTCATCTAGCTGCATCACATTGGCACAGTAATCACACAGCTACTGACGTAACTACTGACGTCATAATTACTGACAATGATTACTGACATCATCATTACTGACGCCATTATTACTGACATCAATATTATCGACATAATTACTGACATCAATATTATCGACATCATAATTACTGACATAATGATTACTGACATCAATATTATCGACATAATTACTGACATCAATATTATCGACATAATCACTGACATCATAATTACCGACACAATTACTGACATCAATATTACTGACATCATAATTACGTACATAATTACTGACATCAATATTATCGACATAATCACTGACATCATAATTACTGACATCACAATTACTGACATCATAATTATCGACATAATTACTGACATCATAATTACTGACATCATAATTACTGACATCGTGTACTCTCCTCAGCCTCAGGATATATGTTTAGATATTTACATCATTACTTTACGTTTCAGAGGGGAGTAGAAACCATGTTTCACTCTTCAACATGATATTTTAGTCACATCATTTTCCGCGTTTTTCTAAAATTCCATGTTCTGTATCCCAGTGTTATCAGCATGAAGCGAATCGATTGCCTTCCAAACCCCGCCCTGTTGCAATGTCCGTCACAACGGTGTGATGGAACGTTAACAGCAGCTGCACATGGCTTCTTGAAGGTGATACTGAAGGTGGATTAATGGAGAAACACGAGGGAGGCAGGCAGAGACGTGACAGGATGGGTACAATGTTTAAGCAGGAAGAGAGTCTCCTTAAACTCATCTGTCAAAACTAATTTAATAAAGGATTGGATCAGCAGTAGGGTTGGATCAGCAGTAGGGTTGGATCAGCAGTAGGGTTGGATCAGCAGTAGGGTTGGATCACAACCTTGAGAGTGTGTCCTATATATTAAGCCCTACACCCTTGAAGTGTGCCATATATACAAGCCCTACAAGCTTTTGAAGTGTGTTCTATAATACAGCCCTACAGCCTTGGAATGTGTGTGCAAGTAAAAAACAGAAGAAAACACCAAAGATTAACCCAGCTAGCACATTTGCCTCCTTGGAAGTTGTTTAATGCTTCACGTTGGTTGTGTGACACAAAAGCCACATGTTCCTGACTGGTGAAACTGAACATTTCGTCTGTGTCTGGGAACATATATTTTTGGAGGTTGCAGGGAGGTTCTTTGAGAAGGTTTTAATCTGGTTGGAATGTTGTCCAGGGGAGGTGCGAAGGAGGTTAATCGGTTGAATGTCTCCAGGGAGGTTCCTGAGAAGGTTTCATCTTGGTTAAATTTTCGCCAGGGAGGTTCTGAGAAGTTAATCTGGCTTAATGTTTTTCCAGGTAGGTTCTGTGAAAGGGGTTTAATCTGGGTTGAATGTTTTCCCCAGGGAGGTTCTTGATAAGGTTTGAATCTGGTTTAAGTGTTTTCCCAGGGAGGTTCTGAGAAGTTTTAATCTGGTTTGAATGTTTTCCCAGGGAGGTTCTGTGAAGGTCTTTAATCTGTTTTAAGTTCCAGGGAGTTCTGTGAAGGTTTGAAATCCGGTTGAATGGTTTCCAGGGAAGGTTCTGAGAAGTTAATCTGGTTGAATGTTTTCCAGGGGAGGTTTTTATTCGTGTTTCAATAAGACATTTAACAACACTTGCTTATCTTTATTTTGAGTTTCAAACTGTTTTTAACTCTAAGCACAGGATAGGAAACATGGAACTTAATTTCCTTCGGCATTAATCATTCAAAACACCATTATTTTAAAAATGTAACCTTTTATATAACTAGGCAAGTCAGTTAAGAACAAATTTATTGGTATAGTATTTACAATGACGGCCCTACGGGAACAGTGGTTAACTGCCTGAGTGGGCCAGAACTATAGATTTTTACCTCGTCTCAGCTCGGGGATTCGATCCAGCAACCTTTCGATTACTGGAGCCCAACGCTTTTAATCACTAAAATTCCCACCTCGATATTCTGTTATCTAATCTTATGAATGAGGCACTGCGCCTCGAGGCTGGGAGGAAGCATGTCGTGTTCCTTTAACACATACACGGTTCATGGTGAGCTGTTCAAGCAGAGAAGAACCTTCAAAGGGGAACAACCCACTTCATTAAGATCAGGTGTGGCCAATTTAGTGGGCGTGGGCCAACACACCTGGAACACACTCAACCAGGTAGAGGATAAAGAGAGTTTGTACACTGAAAGAAATGGAATGTGTTATGTTTTTTAAATAACTTTTAGAACGTTGTCGGAACATACCTCAAGATTTCTTGTGTTATTTTATTGGAAAGTTTCTAACCATTTCCCTCCGTAAACTATTATTACCTAAACTACATTCCCCCCAAAAATGTACTGAGCAAAGTCCAAACCCAAGTAAATAGCTTTCCTGCACACAGTCCCAGGAAAGTTGTGGAAGGTTGTATACAACAACAAAAAAACAAAGGACGCTCTCACCCAACATATGGTTCTCAGACGTTACGTGCTAGCTGGAACACCAAGTGAGACAGCCCTGGTTGGGTGGCGTTGGGGGTGGACACACAGTGAGACAGCCCTGGCTTGGTGGCGTGGGGGGGACACCCACAGTTTGAGGGACCAGCCCTGTTGGTGCGGGGGGGCGGGGGGACCACAGCGAGGGGAGAGTGCATTCTGGTGGACAAACAGCAACTGGTAACTAAAGGGGAAATTGCCATACAGAGTCTTTCAAACCTCCACCAACTGTCAAACGCCAAGCGTCTGTTGGACACCACTTCAAATTACCATGATTCCACCAGCAGAACAGAGGCATCTGTCTGCGGCGTCTTAAACACCAAAGAACCCCTCTTGACAGTTCCCTCCCTCACACCCCCGGAGAACTGACAGAGAGAAAACGATCAGAGAAATAGAGGAATAAGATGGAGTGGAAACTCTGGCTCTGTCCCAAATGGGCCCCCCCCTTCTATGTAGTGCACTGCCCTCGGACCCAGAACCCCTTATGGTCTCTGGTTCTAAAGTTAGTGCACTATATTAGGGTGGCCATTTGGAAAATGCATGCTTTGAGTATTCACAACTGTAGGCATTAGAAAGAGGCCCAATTCCAGGACTAAGGAAAAGTATACCTTTCATACACAGTCTTGATTAAGCCCTTCTCAGTTATTTTGGTATATTCAGACAATACCTTAAAGCAGGTGCTCCCAACAGCTCGTTGGGAGTGATTCCATACAGCAGCTCTTCCTTAACATAGGACTGACAGGTGATTCATTACATCAGGCTCGTTCCTTGGATATTAGACATGACCAGGTGATTCATTACATCAGCTCTTTCCTTTGACATAGACCTGACCAGTGATTCCATTACAAATCAGCTCTTGCCTTGACATAGGACTGACCAGGTGAATTTCATTAAACATCACTCTTCCTTAATACTAGACTGACCAGGTGATTCATTACATCAGCGTCTTTCCTTAACATAGACGACCAGGTGATTCATTTACTCAGCGCTTTCCTTAACATAGGGACTGGACCAGGTGATTCATTAACATCAAGCTCTTTCCTTGATATAGACCCTTGGACCAGGTGATTTCATACATCGCTCTTTCCTTAACATTAGAACTGACCAGGATCATTACATTCAGCTTTTCCTTGGACATAGACTGACCAGGGTGATTCCATTAACATCAGCTCTTTCCTTAAACATTAAGACTGACCAGGGTGATTTTTTCATACATCAGCTCTTTCCTTGACATAGACTGACCATGATTTCATTTACATCAGTCTTTCCTTTAAATATAGACTGACCCAGGTGATTCATTACATTTTCAGCTCTTTCCTTAACATAGACGCCCCAGCGTGATCATACATCCAGCCTCTTTTCCTTAACATTAGACTGGACCCAGGTGATTCATTAACATCAGCTCTTCTCCTTAACATAGGACTGACCAGGTGATTCATACATCAGCTCTCCCTTAACATAAGACTGACCCAGGTGATTCATTACATCAGCTCTTTACCTTAATTAAACATAGATGACCAGGTGATCGGTTACATGAAGCTCTTTCCTTAACATTAGACGACCCAGGTGGACATAGACCAGTCCTGAAACTGAGTAAAAATATCAAGATTTGTTTAAAAAAGATACTCAAAAATCAAAATGTCTCCCTTTGAGACTGAGACATGGAGATGACGCTTGCCTGGGTCCTTCAGGGCCGAGAGACACCTGAGAGCAAAACTGGCGGAGATGAACATAGACGTCCCAAATGGCACCCTATTCCCTGTTTTATGGCACTAACGTTTGACCAGAGTACTACGGAAATTAGAGACCATTCCACTTTCAGCATTAGACATTTCCCCCTGTCTGCTTGTCTGTCTGGCCTGGCCTGTCTTGCCTATTCTTGTCTGCTTGGTCTGCCTGCCAAGGACTCCTCCCAATCCTCAGATAGGATTCCATAGGATCCAAAACCTTACTGGTGTGATCCAACCCTAACAGCTGATCCAATCCCTACTGGCCGATCCAAACCCCTACTGCTGATCCAACCGTTACTGCTGATCCAATCCTACTTGCTGTTCCAGTCTACGCTGTTCCAGTCGCTACAGCTTGTTTCCAACCCTACTGCGATCCAACCCTACTGCTGATCCAATCCTACTGCTGATCCAATCCTACTGCTGATCCCAATCCTACTGCTGATCCAATCCTACTGCTGATCCAACCTTACAGCTTGATCCAACCCTACTGCTGAATCCAACCCTACTGCTGATCCAACCCTACTGCTGGATCCCAACCCTACTGGCTTGATCCAAACCCTACTGCTGATCCAATCCTACGTTTCTGACCAATTCCTACGGCCTGAATTCCCCAACCCTACTGCTGAGTTCCAACCCTACTGCTGATCCAAAACCCTACTGCCGATCCAATCCCTACTGCCGTTCCAGTCCTTACAGCAGTTCCAATCCTTTACTGCCGATCCAACCCTACTGCCGATCCAACCCTTACTGCCGATTTCCAACCCTTACTGCC
>NW_019944038.1:76907-89708 GCF_002910315.2 Salvelinus sp. IW2-2015 | reverse complement strand
AGGACTTCTAGGGCCATGTTCGGGAAGATAGACAGAGGAGTTGAGAGAGGAGCAGGAAGGGTCATGCGAGGGCCATGTTCGGGGAAGGATAGACAGAGGAGTTGAGAGAGGCAGTAGGTCACGCAGGCCATGTTCGGGAGAGATAGACAGAGGAGGTTGAGAGAGGGCAGTTAGGCGTCACGCAGGGCCCATGTTCGGGAATATAGACAGAGGGTTTATGAGAGAGGGCAGTAAGGGTCACTCAGGGCCATGTTCGGGGAAGGATAGACAGAGGGGTTGAGAGAGGGCAGGGTTAGGGTCACGCAGGGCCATGTTCGGGAAGAGTAGACAGAGACAAAACCAACTCTTTATGACATAACTGACCGGCAGCAGCAGCAGCTACGGCCCCACCTGCACTCTGAGGGAAGTCGCCATGGATACTTTCCAAATGGCTCCTATTCCCTATATAGTCACTACTTTAGACCAGAGCCTATTCCCTATATCGTGCACTACTTTTAAGCAGGCCCAAAGGGTATATACATTGTATAACATAAACTGGAATAGGTAACCTGGCTACTGGTTAAGTAGGTTAGAGGGATTTAATATCATTCCTGGCTATTATACTTTACTGACCTCCAATTCTGCATAGTATACCATTATTAACCTAACCATAGTATACCAATTATTAACCTAACCATAGTATACCCATTATAACCTAACCATAGTATACCCATTATTAACCTTTATTATACCCATTATTAACCTAACCATAGTATACCATTATTAACCTAACCATAGTATACCATTATTAACCTAACCATAGTATACCCATTATTAACCTTTATTATACCCATTATTACCTTAACTATATACCCATTATTAACCTTTATTATACCATTATTAACCTAACATAGTGTAACCCATTATTAACCTAACCATAGTATACACATTATTAACCTAACATAGTATACCATTATTAACCTAACCATAGTGTACCCATTATTAACCAACCATAGTTGCCTTATTAACCTTTATTTATACCCATATTAAACCTAACCATAGTATACCATTATTAACCTTTATTATACCATTATTAACCTAACCATAGTATACCCATTATTAACCTAACCATAGTGTACCAATAATTTACCTTTATTATACCCTATTAACCTAACCATAGTGTACCCATTATTAACCTAACCATAGTATACCATTATAAACCTAACCATAGTATACCATTATTAACCTAACCATAGTATACCCATTATTAACCTTTATTATACCCATTATTAACCTAACCATAGATACCCATTATTAACCATAGTATACCCATTATTAACCTAACCATAGTATACCCATTATTAACCTAACATAGTATACCCATGTATTAACCTAACCATAGTATACCCATATTTAACCTAACCATAGTATACCCATTATTAACCTAACCATAGCTGTACTCCATTATTAACCTAACAAGTATACCATTATTAACCTTTATTATACCCATTATGAACCTAACTCATAGTACCATAGACCTAACCATAGTATACCCATATTAACCTAACCATAGTATACCCATTATAACCTAACCATAGTATACCCATTATTAACCTAACCACAGTGTTATCCAATAATTAACCTACCATAGTATACCCATTATTAACCTAACCATAGTATACCCATTATTAACCTTTATTATACCCATATTAACCTAACCATAGTATACCCATTATAACCATAACCATAAGCCTAACCATAGTATACCCATTATAACCTATTATACCCATTATTAACCTAACCATAGTATACCCATTATTAACCTAACCATAGTATACCCATTAATAACCTTATTATACCCATTATTAACCTAACCATAGTATACCCATTAATAACCTTTATTATACCCATTATTAACCTAACCATAGTATATCCCATTATTAACCTTATTATACCCATTATATAACCTGGGCGAACAAATTATTTATTTAATAAAAAAGCCTAAAACAGTCTACACCAGTCAACACAGGCACTGCTATATGGGATGATAAATAAGATGGTGGCTGATACAAGTTAGCTCGTCTTGTCTGTAGCAGAGAAGCGTCTCTCTCTGTCCGCCTCCGCCTGCTCGCTTCCATCTCACCGGCACCTACGCAGCTGTAGAGCGCCAGCCTCTCAGGGAATAACTATTTTTTTTAATGATACTATTCAAATAGTTAACTTATTTCAAACCCCCATCCCTACACCACACACACGCGTACGTAAACATACTGCTACCCCAGGGTAGAGATAAGTAGCTTTGGTACCACCCACCTACTTCCCAAGCTGCCCGTTGTCATAGTGACGACACCGTGGTCCTTCATAGAAGCCAGCATTAGCCAGGTGTCCCCTCCTCCTCCAGCTCCTCCAGAGAGTCCCTATTCAACTCAGACAATGGGCTGTCCAAACCATACGGCCCGTCCCAAACGGCATCCTATTCCCTATATAGCGCACTTACTTTTGACCAGGTAGGATGCAATTTGGGACGCATCCATAAATCAGTGTTCTTCAGCTTCTGCATCTGCACATCTCATTCAAGTGAACCGCGATTGCTGGTTTAGCAACATGGCCAGCTGATCACACATGAATCCCGTCGCCAGCTAGTCAACTACCGTCATAAGATCACAGTAAAAAACAAAAACAAGACAAAGACCRGGACGCGTGTTCACAAAGCAACTCCAGAGTAGTCGTGATGATCTAGGATCTGTCTGATCTAACAGGTCAAACTGATCCKAGATCAGCACTCGTACTCCACGGGCCCTGACTTGACAAGTTGTGATTTGATATTTTTCTAGAAGGCTCTAAGCTGTCAATAAAATAGACCCGTAGGTCCAAAGGGCTTGACCCCTACAGTGGGTCACTGTGACTGTAGATTGACGGCTGTCGTTACAGAATCAAGACCAAAGCAGAGAAGATTGGCACAGGGGAATCGGCAGACAAGGTTAATCTGGACACCTGCTGCATCATATGTTTGGTCGTCCTACTCCCTGTAGACGCACTGACTGATCTACTGACGGATCTACTGACGGAKCTACTGACGGATCTACYGACSGAGCTACCGACCGTTCTACTGACTGAGCTACTCACTACCAGAGATCCCTGTGATGATTCAGAATCATCATGCCAGACAATAAAAACAGTGTCCCAAATGGCACCACATTCCCTATATAGTGCACTACTTTTGACTAAGGGCCCATTTGGCTCTGGTCAAAAGTAGTGCACTACATACATAGTGAGAAGGGAGCCATTTGTGACAGGTCTATAAAATGTGCACATACACGTATTTAACCATGTGCTATTGTTTTCGATGTAACCAAGTAGAAATGCGTCCATAAATCGCATAAAAAGGGTCTACCAGTAATATTTAAATGTCAATGATTTACAGTCCACCAAGGCAGTCTTGATTAAACAACATCTGTCTGTCTGTTGGGTGAAAACGTACATCGCAACAGGTGCAACAWGCCATCAATCAGTACACGCAAAAGATGCATAACATCAAACACCATAATGTTATGATTCAGTTTTTTTTTTTAAAGTAAGAAATTACATTTTGTTTAATACATTTACAGCACTTTCATGTGAATGTTAAACTGTGCTGGSAATGTTTACAAAACAAAACGTATTTATTGGCAATGACCATGCACCGWTATACGATTGTCATAATAAAGACGAAATTACAGGATGAAGCTAAATACTACTTATCTAACACTAATATTACTAATCTGACAAATCCAAAGAGTACTTTACTCTTCCCTGGGCAGCTAGCTAGGGACAAAGGACTCCTAGTCTATTAACCCATGCACGGATGCACGGATTCCGTTTTATCAACATGTTGCGACCAAGTAAGCAGGCTATTCTGCTTGTTACGTTGTAGCAACGTGATTGTAAAATAGATACACTTGTAACGTGGCACTTTACTGGARGCTCTGTCAAATGTGTTAATATGGAACTGTCTCAAAGCATCATCATCACAAAACAACGGCTTAGTATGTCAATGTCCAGCCAAGGTAAAGAAAAGTGTTTGAAGAAAGAACAAGTGAATCTGGGACAAGTTGAAATGTCGTCGGCGGSRGTTCGACAGGCTACAAAAGCTAAACTAGACTGTTTCTCTTTATCAGCCTTTTGTGATCATTATAGCCTACAGGCAATCCAAGTAAGTTGACATATYATTATATATTTTTGTTTTACAATTGCTACAAACTTACCCACAGAAACTCCACTGAGTCGAAGGCTGCCTATCCCCTCTTCTCTGGTYGAATTTTAGGGAGACCGTTACGGAAGTTTCAGAACCGTTCGTCCTTCCATAAAAAWWWWWTKTTTTGAATTTCTCTCAAATAAACCCTTCCTGAAACGTATTGATAAAACTCCTTATTTGGGGCTAGCGTAACCCAGGTAACCTACKGTATTTTATACTTCTGTTGTCAAACGGTTTGTTCTCGTTGAGCAGGCTAAAATACCTCCCGAGTCAGCTGCATCTCTCCTTTAGGATTTTGAAAAGCTCCTCGGAGAGGAAGGGGTGGTGACGCATTGAANACTCCTTATTTGGGGCTAGCGTAACCCAGGTAACCTACGGTATTTTATACTTCTGTTGTCAAACGGTTTGTTCTCGTTGAGCAGGCTAAAATACCTCCCGAGTCAGCTGCATCTCTCCTTTAGGATTTTGAAAAGCTCCTCGGAGAGGAAGGGGTGGTGACGCATTGAAAAGCTCTGAGTCGCACGGATGCAGTCACTGGCGCGCCGCGTTCACAGGAGTTGGAATTCCTCTTCTTCAAGGCCCCCGACCCTTTTCACAGGCGAGGAAGGCAACAATTCATCTGTTTAGAAGTACGTGTTTAATATGAAACGAGGGCATCACTTTTTTTTTTAATGTTTAAAAAAAAATAGACACATACCAAACKTTGCAAATAATTGAATAGCCTAAATAGGCCTACATTTTAAATAAAACATGCCTTCATAACATTGAAAACCTAATCAAACAGTAAGTTGCTTTAGTTTTTGGCATGAGTGTAATCTAAACAGTGTAATATGAGTGAAAGACAGTGAATAGCTGTAATTCTCTTTATTTGACCTGTAATTAGTAGGCATCTTGATTTCCCTCTCCTCTGTAGACTGCTGTTGTCAAACAAAACTCATATCCCTGTGCGTGTGTGTGTGTGYGTGTGTGTGCAGCCTAATCAACATGTTAACGTTTATTAGCCTTTTCAGCCAATCAGCTTCCTATTACACAGAGACAACCCTTCACCTCATATTTCCCAATCCTTCCCGTCACCAGGAAGAAAAACCTACATGTTCTCTCGACAATTTCTGTCAGTAAGTTCTCTGCAGTTTAGTTTACACTTCAAAAATGAGGAAAACAGTTGATACAGACAACGAAACTAAGACCACGGACAACAAGGAAACCCCAGGGTCTGAAAATAAGAAGTCTTACTGCAAACGGAATAATGTTACAAGTGAACGGTCACACTAGTAAGTACTGTAGCCTTCATGTTCCAGAAGCCAGCCTCTAGGACTGTATTTTCACTTGTTTCAGTGTTGTCATAGCTAACCTTGTCGCCAGGATCAATTGCAGAGAGAGTCAGCCGTCTGGTGGACTAACATGTATTGTAAAGTTGTTATAATGCACGGCTACTATTGTTTTGTCCTGTTATAAGGCCTCTCTTGCATGTTCACACCATTTTCAACGGCATCCGTCTACCTCATAAGTCTAAAGTCAATGAAAGCCAGAGCGTCAAAAGATACATTTCCATTTTGGACAATAAAGTTTTCTTATTTTATCTTACAGTTCTCCGTGGTTATCCATTCTGAAGAAGGCGATCTTACTGCAGTGTATCGTCTACATCTCTCTGCCTGTCTTACTCGGCCTGTTTCCATGGATACTAGGCCATGTTGTCTTTTCTCACTGGTGTACGTAGAGGAGTTCAGTCTGACCCTATTGAAAATTGACATGGTGTAAAATTATGAAATTACATCATTGAAYGTTGCTTCTGCCTATGCTGCACACCGTATTGATTGTATATACAGCAAACTACTGTGTGTTCTGTAATATTATTGCATGGGATGATCAGACTGGTAGGAACTGAATAAAGAATGATAACTTATTTTTGTTTTGAAATCTGTTAAATCAGTAAGGTTTCCGTACCTTGTGGACCTGACCAGTCCAGCAGAGCTCTCCCTGAACCACACTCTAAACTTTTACCTCAGTCCAGAGGAGGGGATCTCACTGGGTGTATGGTAAGTCAGTGGATACGTCTAAAAATGAGCACCCTATCCTACATAAGTGCACTACTGTTGTTGACGAAACTAAATATGGCATCCCTATTCCCCTACTAGTGCACTACTTTTGACCGCTTAAAATGCACCCGGTATTCCCCCTACATAGTGCAAGTTCTAAACTGTTTTATGACCCCTAAATGGCACCTTTCCCTACAATAGTGAGTACTTTTGACCGCTAAAGATGGCACAACGCTATTCCTACAATCGTGCAGCTACTTGTTTCGACCCTATAAATGTGCACCTCTTCTTCCTGTCTATTGCCTAGCATTGTGCACTATCTTTTGACCCGCCACCAAAATGGCTATAAAATCCACCGACCTTTCTATTTCCCTACATCGCGTGCAGCTAACTTTCTTGACCGCCAAAAATGGCACCCTATTCCCTACATGAGTGCATTCTACTTTGACCCTTAAAATTGGCACCCTATTCTACATAGTGGCACTACTTTTGACCCTAAAATGGCACCCTATTCCCTACATAGTGCACTACTTTTGACCCTAAAATGGCACCTCTATTCCCTACATAGTGCACTACTTTTGACCCCAAAATGGCACCCTATTCCCTACATGGTGCACTACTTTTGACCCCAAAATGGCACCCTATTCCCTACATAGTGCACTACTTTTGACCAGGGCCCATAGGGGATCCCATTGTAGTTTTACCAGTCAAGTGTTTTTTTCAAATCATTGCAGACAGGTATACTACAAAACACATTATCAAGGAGTTAGCCAGCTAATTTTGATAAACAACCCAACATATCGACTGATTTTCAGGTTCGTTAAGAAAACTAAACTTCAATATGTGTTTTTTGTTTGTTGAGTCAATAAGACCATGTCCATTTGAAGCTTTTCTTTCTTTCTTTCTTTCTTTCTTTCAAAAAAAAAAAGTTATTTCAGAATATTTTGGCAAGTTAACTATTGATTCTGCTTTCCAGAGGCAGTTTGTAACTCGATAGTGAGTGTTGCAACCGAGGACAGGCAATTTTTACTCACTACGCGCTTCAGCACCCGGCGGTCCCGTTTTGTGAGCTTGTGTGGCCTACCACTTCCCGGCTGAGCCGTTGTTGCTCCTAGACGTTTCCACTTCACAATAACAGCACTTACAATTGACCCGGGGCAGCTCTAGCGGACAGAAATTTGATGAACTGACTTGTTGGAAAGGTGGCATCCTATGACGGTGCCACTTTGAAAGTCACTGAGCTCTTCAGTAAGGCCATTCTACTGACAATGTTTGGCTATGGAGACTGTATGGCTGTGTGCTCGATTTTATACACCTGTCAGCAACGGTGTGGCTGAAATAGCCAAATTTGAAGGGGTGTCCACATACTTTTGTGTATATAGTGTATGTGATCGTGTCTCAGTGCAATCAAGCTTTGAAATTAATGTTATTTTCAAATACAATCTGTTTTTGGGCTTAGTTGTGGTTACATAAGTGTAAAAAGTAACTTAAGTAACTTCACTCTGCATGTGTTGCTCTGTTTTGTTTGTGCTGTCTGTGTCTCTTAGGCATACGGTTCCCGACAGCCAATGGGAGAAGGCCCAGGGGGCCGGCCCTGAGTGGTACAGTGAGACTCTGGGAGATGGTTCTCCTGTTATCATCTATCTCCACGGCAACGTGGGCTCCAGGTGGGTCTAGTGTTGGGGTAGAGACCCTGYRTGTATCCTAAATGGAACCCTATTCCCTATATAGTGCACTACATTTGACCAGAGCCCTATGGGTGAGGGARGTATGGTCAAAAGTAGTGCACTATATAGGGAATAGGGGGCCATTTGGGATGCACATCCTGGTAGACACTCCTAATGAAGTCCAGTGGGTATTATTACATCATCAGGGTCATGTTCATTAGGGAACACCGTGGTAAAATGTTTTAGAAATAGAACATTTGTGTTCCTTTTGGGAAAATAAGAACAKGTTCCCTGTTTCAGTACATTTTMTTCCATTTTGTGTCTAATGAATACATCCCAGTAGTCACTTGTTTGATTCTTAGTTTCGAGATGAAGTAAATCAGTGACATCCCTTGGTTTATTCCACAGATATATCATAGTCATACCAGTGTTGTTTCAATGAATGAGAAGGAGCTTTTTTTGTTGTTGTTTTGTTTTATGTTATTAAAACTCTCAAACTGTCCTGTCCTGTCATGTCCAAAGGGCCATAAACCACAGAGTGGAACTTGTGAAGGTACTGTATATTGTTCTAGTMTGAAATAATAGATTTTGGGAGTATTGGTTAAAATAAGGATGTCCTAACCAAGCCTGTCTATTTTCTAGATCCTAAGTGCAGCAGGGTATCATGTACTGTCACTGGACTACAGAGGTAAGCACAAATAAAAATGTATATACACATATATTGTCATATTTCCCTGGCCATTACAAAAAACTCAGATGTGTCAAATAATCCCGTAAGGTATGGCGATTTGACATGTAAATAAAAATTCATTGATGTATGAATTCATTAATTCATTCCAAAAATAGGACTTCATGTAGTTAACGTAGTGTTGCTCTCTTAGATGTCTGGAGCGTGGAGATAAATATTTAATATTTTACATCTTTCTTTTTTTTTTCGCATCAGATTTGTTGTCATGGTAGCAGAGTGGAAATATAGTCTACCCAGGGTGAAAGCAGCCATTGTGACATCATGAATCAAAGGACTGCTTTCTCACCTTGCCTCCCTCCAGGTTATGGAGATTCCAGTGGGGAACCCAGTGAGGTTGGGATGACCTCTGACGCCCTCTATCTGTACCAGTGGGTAAAGACACTCAGCAGGACCAGCCAGGTCTGTCTGTGGGGACATTCCTTGGGCACTGGGTGAGTGAGTCTCTCTTGGCATTTTGCTTTTTTTTTTGTTGAAACATTTGGGCCCAATATCAATCAATCAATCAAATGTATTTATTAAGCCCTTCTTACATCATCTGATGTCTCAAAGTGCTGTAAAGAAACCCAACCTAAAACACCAAACAGCAAGCAATGCAGGTGTAGAAGCATCTCAAATGGACTCCTAAGACTTACGCATCTGTGGAGCTCTGAGAATATTTGACAAGTTTAACCTATCTGCTAGTATCTCCACCCTGCCCTCTGATAGGTTAGGTGGAAGGTTCAACATTGGTTATACTAATCAAAATTCTCTTTAGATCTCCACAAGTGCAGAGGGTTTAAGGCTTAGCGGCCAATTTGGGATTCACCCTGGGTTTCATTCTAGACTCTTTTCCCCAAAATGGAGACGTGTGAACTCTCTCCGCAGGGTGGCCACCAACGCTGCTGTAAAGATACAGGAACAGGGTGAGTTACTCCCTCAGCTCCAGACAGTTCTACAGCAGCTCCGACAGTTCCTCCACAGCTCAGACAGTTCCTTCACCGCTCCTGACAGTTTCCTTCACCAGCTCCAGACAGTTCCCTCACAGCCTCCAGACAGTTCCTCCACCAGCTCCAGACAGTTCTCCACCAAGCTCCAGACAGTTCCTACCAGCTCCAGACAGTTATCCTCAGCTCCAGACAGTTCCTACACCAGCTCCAGACAGTTTTCCCTCACCAGCTCCAGACAGTTCCTACACCAGCTCCAGACAGTTCCCTCACAGCTCCAGACAGTTCCCTCACCAGCTCCAGACAGTTCCTTCACCAGCTCCAGACAGTTCCTTCACAGCTCCTGACAGTTCCTACACCAGCTCCAGACAGTTCCTCCACCAGCTCCAGACAGTCCTTCACCAGCTCCTGACAGTTCTTCACCAGCTCCAGACAGTTTCCCTCACCAGCTCCAGACAGTTCTCCCACCAGCTCCAGACAGTTCTCACCAGCTCCAGACAGTTTACCAGCTCCAGACAGTTCTCCCTCCAGCTCCAGACAGTTTCTACACCAGCTCCAGACAGTTCCTCACACAGACTCAGACAGTTCCTACACCAGCTCCAGACAGTTCCCTCACCAGCTCAGCCAGTTCCTCACCAGCTCCAGACAGTTCCTACACCAGCTCCAGACAGTCTTCACCAGCTCCAGACAGTTTCTCACCAGCTCCAGACAGTTCCCTCACCAGCTCCAGACAGTTCCTACACCAGCTCCGAGTAGCTCACAGCTACCAGAAGTTCCTCACCCAGCTCCAGACAGTTCCTCACCAGCTCCAGACAGTCTACACAGCTCCAGACGTCCAATCAGACATTCCTCACCAGCTCCAAGACAGTTCCTCACCAGCTCCAGACAGTTCCTACCCAAGCTCCAGCAGTTCCCTCACCAGCTCCAGACAGTTCCCTCACCGCTCCAGACAGTTCCTTCACACAGCTCCAGACAGTTTCCTTCACAGCTCCAGACAGTTCCTCCACCAGCTCCAGACAGTTCCTAACACCAGCTCCAGACAGTTCCTCCACCAGCTCCAGACAGTTCTACCAGCCCAGACAGTTCATTCACCAGCTCTACACACAATCAAATATGTTTTTAAATCCATGACAGGGAAAGTGTGGAGAATAGGACATATAGTTTGTCAGTGGTGATGAACAAAGTCAGAAGTCTTCAGATCAAAGTGAGCGGACTCTGATAAAGGTTTAGTTAGTTCAGTCATACCTCAATAGGTGGACTGTGGGCCGGACCCAGAACGGAGGTCAATACCGACAACAAAAAAAACAAAAAAACCTGCAGGAAATTAGGTTTAAAACTGCTAACTTTTCTCTCTGCCAACAAGARGGGTTGTGAATAGTTTGGGTTACGAGCTGGGGGGTTTGTTACTACGCCGATAAATKACAATATCGAACCGGACMTTTGCCATCTAGGACATTTGAGCATTTCTGATCTAGTTCGTTTATCTACCTTCACAGCTACCATTGATTTTTGATTCCCCAATTTATTCATCTGATTTGGAGGTGCACTCAATTGTTATTTTTCCTGTTGTTTTCAACGTCAGTGACCGGTCTTGATAGCCTGCGTGCCAGTCTGTTTGCGCTGCCAACGTCAGTGACCGGTCTTGATAGCCTGCGTGCCAGTCTGTTTGCGCTGCCAACGTCAGTGACGGGCCTCAACGCAATCTCAACGTTCAGTATGCAGTTGGAGTTTATGCAAGGGTTCCACTGATAGAAACTCTATTAAAAAGCATGACACCCCACTAAAATGTGTAGAGGTGCTGACTGAGGGAGAATAAAATGTATAAAAGAAAAGGAGACACACTCTACACACGCTCCAAACAATTTAAAGTGATGCTCCGGAACTTTTGTATCATTTCAGCCAGTAGTTTTGATAGTGGTGCTCAAAAACCAAACCGGGTCCCTGTTTTTTGTGTACTACGTCCTCCATTTCATATGTAATTTTACATCCTGCTTTTTGGTTTGCAATTCGTATATTATACACACAGTACCAGTCAAAAGTTTAGACACACCTACTCATTCCAGGGATTTTCTTTATTTTTACTATTTTCTACATTGTAGAATTATAGTGAAGACATCAACACTATGAAATAACACATATGAAATCGTGTAGTAACTAAAATATTTTATATTTTATATTATTCAAAGAAGCCACCCCTTGCCTTGATGACAGCATTGCATGAGTAGGTGTGTCCAAACTGGTACTGTGTAATATATATATATATATGTGTTACAAATTTGTTGTGCTTTAAGATCCCGGACTGTATCTTTAATGGGTAAACATACATTTTTGGCATGCAGTTCAAGCATTCATTATGTAACTCTAAAGAAGTCACTGATTGAACATAACATTAATAATGGATCTATGACAAAAATGTTTGTCTTGACATGTTTCCATGTTTGTCTTGACATGTTTCCAATCCATTGCTGTCAAGCCCGAACATGGAAACATGTCAAGACAAACATGAACATGTCAGACACAACATGGAAAACAGTCAAGACAAACATGGAAACATGTCAAGAACAAACATGGAAACATGTCAAGACAAACATGGAAACATGTCAAACAAACATGGAAAACATGTCAAGACAAACATGGAAACATGTCAAAACAAACAGGAAACATGTCATGACAAACATGGAAACATGTCAAGACAAACATGGAAACATGTCAATACAACATGGAACATGTCAGACAAACATGGAACATGTCAGACAAACATGGAAACATGTCAGACAAACATGGAAAACATGTCATGACAAACTGGAAACATGTCATGACAAACATGGAAACATGTCAAGACAAACATGGAAACATGTCAGACAAACATGAAACATGTCATGACAAAATGGAAACATGTCAGACAAACATGGAACATGTCAAAAACAAACATGGAAACATGTCACAGACAAACATGGAAACATGTCATGAGAAACATGACAAACATGTCAAGACAAACATGTAAACATGTCAAGACAAACATGAAACATGTCAAGACAAACATTTTTGTCATAGATCCATTATTAATGTTATGTGTAAGAAATTGTATTGATTATTGGTAACTTGTTTTAACAACTTCTCCAACTATAGCTATAGTTGACACAATATGCCCACACCCCCTTTCTCTTGGACATATGCTGGATCATTAGACATATTACTACGCACCCCCACAACT
>NW_019944038.1:61006-76145 GCF_002910315.2 Salvelinus sp. IW2-2015 | reverse complement strand
AACCACACTGGCCAGGTTGGAGTGATGGATATAACTTACCCAACCACACTGGCCAGGTTGGAGTGATAGATATATAACTTACCCAACCACACTGGCCAGGTTGGAGTGATAGATATATAACTTACCCAACCACACTGGCCAGGTTGGAGTGATAGATATATAACTTACCCAACACACTGGCCAGGTTGGAGTGATAGATATATAACTTACCCAACCACACTGGCCAGGTTGGAGTGATAGATATAAACTTACCCAACCACACTGGCCAGGTTGGAGTGATAGATATATAACTTACCCAACCACACTGCCAGGTTGGAGTGATGGTTATATAACTTACCCAACCACACTGGCCAGGTTGGAGTGATGGTATATAACTTACCCAATCACACTGGCCAGGTTGGAGTGATGGATATATAACTTACCCAATCACACTGGCCAGGTTGGAGTGATGGTATATAACTTACCAATCACACTGGCCAGCGTTGGAGTGATGGATAATAACTTACCCAATCACACTGGCCAGGTTGGAGTGATGGATATATAACTTACCCATCACACTGCCAGTTGAGTGATGGATATATAACTTACCCAACCACACTTGCCAGGTTGGAGTGATGATATATAACTTACCCAATCACACTGGCCAGGTTGAGTGATGGATATATAACTTACCCAATCACACTGGCCAGTTAGGATCCAAATAGATATAGTTGTGTGAGTATCCCAAGGATTCACTGTAGATACCATGCGCACCTGGTCCTCTGCATACCGTTGTTCAGGGGCTTGAAGTGCAATCTGGTACAGCTGGAAGACACACACACACACACACATATACACACATAACATACATTCTAGCTCATTCTACTATGGTAGTAACAGTGCACACATCAATGTATGGGTTGGATTGAACAACTTTCCCTAAATCACTAAATGTCTTTAATTTTCTACAAAAGATCAGTATGTTACGTACCTTCTGGCCCATGTCAAAAGGAACCACATTGGCATCCTCAGCGTGTAGGAAAAGGACACGAGTGGTCAAGGTCTTTAAACTGCATAAAGCAAACACAATAACACAACTCGTAGTAGTTTCTAACTACAGTACGAGATTAGAGGAGTCTAGCTACAATACGAGATTAGAGGATTCCAGCTACAGTACAAGATTAGAGGATTCTAGCTACAGTACAAGATTAGAGAGTAGCACAGTACGAGATTAGAGGATTCTAGCTACAGTACGAGATTAGGAGTCTAGCTACAGTACGAGATTAGAGGATTCTAGCTACAGTATGAGATTAGGAGTCTAGCTACAGTACGAGATTAGGGGATCTAGCTACAGTACGAGATTAGGATTCCAGCTACACTACGAGATTAGGAGTCTAGCTACAGTACGAGATTAGGATTCCAGCTACAGTACGAGATTAGGAGTCTAGCTACAGTACGAGATTAGAGGATTCTAGCTACAAGTACGAGATAGAGATTCTAGCTACAGTACGAGATTAGAGGATTCTAGCACAGTACGAGATTAGAGATTCCACTGCATTCCAAATGGCACCCTATTGCCTATAAAGACAAAGGATCTGATCGTGGACTACAGGGTACGGAGGGCCGAGCACGCCCCCATTCACATCGACGGAGCTGTAGTGGAGCGGTCGAGAGTTCAAGTTCCTCTGTGTCCACATCACTAAGGATCTATCATGGTCCACACACATCAACACAGTCATGAAGAGGGCATGACAACGCCTTTTCCCATTCTGGAGGCTAAAAAAGATTCGACATGAGCCTCAGATCCTCTAAAAGTTCTACGGCTGCACATTGAAAGCATTGACCGTTGCATCACCGCTTGGTATGGCAGCTGCTCGCCATCCGACCGCAAGGCGATACAGAGGATAGTGTGTACAGCCAGTACGTCACTGGGGCGAAATCCCTGGACATCTGTACCAGGCGCTGTAGAGGACTTGCCTAGTTAAATAAAATAATAAATAAAAAGAGGTAGGCCCTAAAAAACTGTCAGACTCCAGCCACCCAAGTCACAGACTGTTCTATCTGCTACCGCATGCAAAAGGTACCGGAGCCTGGACCAAAAGCACCTGAAGTCTGGGACCAAAGGCACCTGAACAGCTTCTACCCCCAAGCCTGATGAACAGTTCATCTTTATTTTTATTTAACCAGGCCAGTGTTAAGAACAAATCCTTATTTACAATGACGGCCTACCACGGCCAAACCCTCCCCTAACCAGACGACACTGGGCCTATTGTGCGCCACCCTATGGGACGGCCGGTTGTGATACAGCCCGGGATCGAACTGGGGCCTGTAGTGACGCCTCTAACACTGAGATGCAGTGCTTTTGACCGCGGCGCAACTCAGGAGCCTCCAAATGGCTACCTGGACTATTACTTTATTATTTATTTTCATATTTTTTTGCACTGGACTCTCTGTACACCCTCACTGGCTCTCTGTACACCCACTGTCTCTATGTACACCCACTGGCTCTATGTACACACTCACTGGCTCTATGTACACACTCACTGGCTCATGTACACACTCACTGGCTCTATGTACACCCACTGGACTCTACCCACACACTCACACATACTACACTGACCACACATACTACACTGAACAACACACAACACACACACACACACACACACACACACACACACACACACACACACACACACACACACACACACTACATACACTAACACACACATGCATATTGACGCCAGAGTAGACGCTTTCACTCTTCCCATAAGCTGCTACTCTGTTTTATTATCTATCCTGATTGCCTAGTCACGTTTACCCCTACCCACATGTACAACTGTATTACCTCAACTACCTGGTACCCCTGCACATTGACTCAGTACTGGTACTCCTTGTATATAACCATGCTATCACCTGGTACCCCTGCACAATGACTCAGTACTGGTACTCCTTGTAGATAGCCATGCTATTACTTGGTACCCCTGCACATTGACTCAGTACTGGTACTCCTTGTATATAGCCATGCTATTACCTGGTACCCCTGCACATGACTCAGTACTGGTACTCCTTGTATATAGCCATGCTATTACCTGGTACCCTGCACATTGACTCAGTACTGGTACTCCTTGTATATAGCCATGCTATTACCTGGTACCCCTGCACATTGACTCATACTGGTACTCCTTGTAGATAAGCCTCATTATTGTTCTTGTGTTACTATTTCCTTTTTTATTTATCAAATATTTTTCTTACTTTTAACTCTGCATTGTTGGTTAAGGGCTCCTAAGTATTTCACTGTAAGGTTGTATTTGGCGCATGTGACCAATAACATTTGATTATATAGTGCAGTGCACTACCTCTTGACCAGAGCCCTATAGGTCAAAATGTGTGGCACTATACATAGTGCACTATGGACACAGCCCTCCTCAACCTATGTTGTTTGTAACACAGGCAGTACTACTTTTCATCGTTAGCGAACACCATGTTGTTGCTTTGGTAAACACAGGCAGTACTTACTTTTCATCGTTAGCGAACACCATGTTGTTGCTTTGGTAACACAGGCAGTACTTACTTTTCATCGTTAGCGAACACCATGTTGTTGCTTTGCATGACGTGATGAAGAACGCTCTCAAAACCTGGAAGACACTGATACATCTGAATAGAGAAGGGAACAACAAAATCAGTTCAGAAATGTTTTGAGCTTAACTAGTCCTAGAGAAGAGCAATATGGGTCAAATATACAGGAAGGAGATGGAGGGATTGCTGAATCATTCTTGTGAAACGGGAAATTAAGCCATCTCTGGGTTTCATAGTGCAATAACACACTGTTACACAAGGCCGCAGGCAGCAGATAGGCAGACGGACAAGAGTGAGAGAGACACCTCACCATGCTGAGGGATGGCTGGCGACTTCCTCTCCATATTGTGTTACGGAGCCTCCAGGATCACACCATCAACAGCATAGCTTGGCTCCAGATCTGCTTGTGTTACGTCCCTCAGATCACGTGCTCTTTCTCTTGACAACTCCATTGCTGTCAAGCGAACATGGAAACATGTCCAGACAAACATGGAAACATGTCAAAGACAAACCTGGAAACATGTCAAGACAAACATGGAAACATGTCAAGACAAACATGGAAACATGTCAAGACAAACATGTCAAGACAAACATGGAAACATGTCAAGACAAACATGTCATGACAAACATGGAAACATTCAAGACAAACCTGGAAACATGTCAAGACAAACATGAAACATGTCAGAGCAAACATGGAAACATGTCAAGACAAACATGGAAACATGTCAAGACAAACATGAAAACATGTCATGAGAAACATGACAAACATGTCAAGACAAACATGGAAACATGTCATGAGAAAACATGACAAAACATGTCAAGACAAACATGTAACCAAGAGAAAGAGCACGTGATCTGAGGGACGTAACACAAGCAGATCTGGAGCCAAGCTATGCTGTTGATGGTGTGATCCTGGAGGCTCCGTACACCAATATGGAGGAGGAAGTCGCCAGCCATCCCCTCAGCATGGTGAGGTGTCTCTCTCACTCTTGTCCGTCTGCCTATCTGCCTGCCTGCGGCCTTGTGTAACAGTGTGTTATTGCACTATGAAACCCAGAGATGGCTTAATTTCCCCGTTTCACAAGAATGATTCAGCAATCCCTCCATCTCCTTCCTGTATATTTGACCCATATTGCTCTTCTCTAGGACTAGTTAAGCTCAAAACATTTCTGAACTGATTTTGTTGTTCCCTTCTCTATTCAGATGTATCAGTGTCTTCCAGGTTTTGAGAGCGTTCTTCATCACGTCATGCAAAGCAACAACATGGTGTTCGCTAACGATGAAAAGTAAGTACTGCCTGTGTTACCAAAGCAACAACATGGTGTTTGCTAACGATGAAAAGTAAGTACATGCCTGTTGTTACCAAAGGCAACAACATTGGGTGTTCGCTAACGATAAAAGTAAGTACTGCCTGTGTTACCAAAGCAACATACATGGTGTTTGGGGGCTTTAAACGATAGGAAAAAAAAAAGTTAAGGTTTTAACTGCCCCCCCCCCTGTGTTACAAATGCCAACAACTTGGTGGTTGCTAAACGATGAAAGTAAGTACTACGCTGTGTACCAAGCAACAACATGGTGTTGCTAACATGAAAAGTAAGTACTGCCCTGTGTTACCAAAGCAACAACATGCGTGTTTGCTAACGATGTAAACTGTCAAGTACGGTTTGCCCCAAAGAAGGACTGCCGTGTTACCATAACAACATAGGTTGAGGAGGGCTGTGTCCATAGTGCACTACTGTTAGTGCCACACATTTTGACCTATAGGCTTTGGTCAGAGGTAGTGCACTGCACTATATAAAATCAAATGTTATTGGTCACATGCGCCAATACAACCTTACATGAAATACTTAGGAGCCCTTAACCAACATGCAAAGTTTTAAAAAATAAAAATGGAATAGCCTCATTATTGTTTTGGTTACTATCGACACGGAGTACCAGTACCGAGTCAATTGCAGGGTACGGGTATAGCACGGCTATATACAAGGATACGTACTGAGTATGTGCAGGGTACCGGTTGCATGGCTATATACAAGAGTACAGTACGAGTCATTGTGCAGGGTACCAGGGTAATAGCATGGCTATATACAAGGAAATACCAGATACCGAGTCATTGTGCAGGGGTACCGGAGTAATAGCATGGCTATATACAAGGAGTACCAGTACGAGTCATTTGCAGGGGTTACGAGTAATAGCCATGGCTATATACAAGGAGTACCAGTACTGAGTCAATGTGCAGGGGTACCCAGGTAATGCATGGCTATTACAAGGAGTACCAGTACGAGTCAATGTGCAGGGGTACCAGGGTATAGCAATGGCTATATACAAGGAATACCAGGACGAGTCAATGTGCAGGGGTACCAGGTAGTTGAGGTAATACAGTATGTACATGTGGTAGGGGTAAACGTGACTAGGCAATCAGGATAGATAATTAAACAGTAGCAGCTTATGGGAAGAGTGAAAGCGTCTACTTGGCGTCAATATGCATGTGTGTGTTTGTGTGTGTGTTGTGTTGTGTGTGTGTGTTGGGTGTGTGTAGTGTGTGAGTGTGTGTGGGTTAGAGCAGTGGTGTACATTAGAGTGAACAGTGAGGGTGTGGGTAGAGTCAGTGGGTGTACAGAGAGCCAGTGAGGGTGTACAGAAGACAGTGAGTGTGTGAGCCAGGTGTACGAGAGCAGTGAGTGATGAGCAGTGGGTGTACAAGAGACAGTGAGGTGTACAAGCAGTGGGTGTACATAGAGGACGTAGGGTAAGAGAGACCAGTGAGGGTGTACAGAGAGAACAGTGGTGTGTACAGAAGTGTCCAGTGGGTGTACAGAGAGCAGGGGGGTCAGAGGAGAGACAGTGAGTGTACCAGAATGAGACATAGTGTCATAGAGACAGATGAGGGTGTACAAGTCTAGTTGGGGTGTAAAGAGCAGTGAGGGTGTACAAGAGACGTGGGTGGTACAGAGAGCCAGTGAGGGTGTACAGAGAGCAGTGCGGTGTTTAGGAGACAGTGCGGGTGTAACGTAGTAACAGTGGTTGTACAGAGAAGCAGCGAGGAGAACTGTGACATGGAGACGTTGGGTTGTACAGAGAGGAACAGTCTGGACTTGGTTGGCTGGAGTCTGACATTTTAGGGCCTACCTCTTTTTATTTATTATTTTATTTAACTAGGCAAGTCCTCTAACAGCGCTGGTACAGATGTCCAGGGATTTCGGCCCCAGTGAGTACTGGCTGTACACACTACCCTAGTGATCGCCTTGCGGTCAGAAGTGAATTGAGTCTTTTTGATCTTACCTCCAGAATGGGAAAGGCGTTGTCATGCCCTCTTCCGACTGTGTTGATGTGTGTGGACCATGATAGATCCTTAGTGATTGGACACAAGAGGAACTTGAAACTCTCGACCCGCTCCACTACAGCCCGTCGATGTGAATGGGGGCGTCTCGGCCCTCCGTACCTGTAGTCACGATCAGATCCTTTGTCTTTATAGGCAATAGGGTGCCATTTGGAATGGCCTACGTAGCTGGAATCCTCTAATCTCGTACTGTAGCTAGAATCCTCTAATTCGTACTGTAGCTAGACCTCTAATCTCGTACTGTAGCTAGAACTTACTCTAATCTCGTACTGTAGCTGAACTTCCTCTAATCTCGTACTGTAGCTGGAATCCCTAATCTCGTACTGTAGTATCTTAATTGACTACTAGTCCTAATCTCATACTGTAGCTAGAATCCTCTAATCTCGTACTGTAGCTAGAACTCTAACTCGTACTGTAGCTAAATCTCTAATCTCGTACTGTAGTTCCTCTAATTGTACTGTAGCTACCTCTAATCTCGTACTGAGCTAGATCCTTAATCTCGTACTGTAGCTAGAACCTGTAATCTCGTACTTGCTGGACTCCTAACTGTACGTACGTTTAATCGTACTGTAGCTGCTCATACTGTAGCTATCCTCTAATCCAGTACTGTACTGATTCTAATTCGTACTGTTAGTACTCTAATCTCGTACTGTAGCTACTCCTCTAATCTCGTACTGTAGCTAGCTCCTTAATCTCGTACTGTAGCTAGAATCTGTAATCTCGTACTGTAGCTAGCTTCCTATCTCGTCTGTAGCTGGAATCCTCTATCTCTACTGTAGCTAGACTAACTCCTACTGTAGTATCTCTATCTCGTATGTAGCTAAACCTACTGACGTTTTTTATTGTGTTTGCTTATGCGTTTAAAGACCTTGACCATCGTGTCCTTTTCCTACACGCTGAGGATGACAATGTGTTCCTTTGACATGGGCCAGAAGGTACGTAACATACTGATCTTGTAGAAATTAAAGACATTTAGTGATTTAGAGAAGTTGTTTAATCCAACCCATACATGATGTGTGCACTGTTACTATACATAGTAGAATGAGCTAGAATGTATGTATATGTGTGTATATGTGTGTGTGTGTGTGTCTTCCCAGCTGTACCAGATTGCACTTCAAGCCCCTAGACAACGGTATGCAGAGACCAGGTGCGCACTGGTATCCTCAGTGAATCCTTGGGAACTCACACAACTATATCTATTTGATCCCAACCTGGCCAGTGTGATTTGGGTAGTTATATATCCATCACTCCAACCTGGCCAGTGTGATTGGGTAAGTGTTATATCCATCACTCCAACTGGCCAGTGTGTTGGGTAAGTTATATATCCATCATCCAACCTGGCCAGTGTGATTGGGTAAGTTATATATCCATCACTCCAACCTGGCCAGTGGTAGGGTAAGTTATATATCCATCACTCCAACCTGGCCAGTGTGATTGGGTAAGTTATATATCCATCACTCCAACCTGCAGTGTGATTGGGTAAGTTATATATCCATCACTCAACCTGGCCAGTGTGTGTTGGGTAAGTTATATATCATCACTCCAACCTGGCCAGTGTGGTTGGGTAAGTTATATACATCACTCCAACCTGGCCAGTGTGGTTGGGTAAGTTATATATCCATCACTCCAACCTGGCCAGTGTGTGGGTAAGTTATATATCCATCACTCCAACCTGGCCAGTGTGTTGGGTAAGTTATATATCCATCACTCCAACCTGGCCAGTGTGATTGGTAAGTTATATATCCATCACTCCAACCTGGCCAGTGTGTTGGGTAAGTTATATATCCATCACTCCAACCTGGCATGTTTGGGTAGTTATATATCCCATCACTCCAACCTGGCCAGTTGTGTTGGGTAAGTTATATATCATCACTCCAACCTGGCCAGTGTGATTGGGTAAGTTATATATCCATCACTCCAACCTGGCCATGTGGGTTGGTAAGTTATATATCCATCACTCCAACCTGGCCAGTGTGGTTGGGTAAGTTATATATCATCACTCCAACCTGGCCAGTGTGTTGGGTAAGTTATATATCCATCACTCCAACCTGGCCAGGTGATTGGGTAAGTTATATATCCATCACTCCAACCTGGCCAGTGTGTTGGGTAAGTTATATATCATCACTCCAACCTGGCCAGTGTGATTGGGTAAGTTATATATCCATCACTCAACCTGGCCAGTGTTTGGTAAGTTTATATCCACACTCACCTGCCAGTGTGATTGGGAGTTATATATCATCACTCAACCAGGCAGTGTGATTGGTAAGTTATATATTCCATCAACCCAACCTGGCAGTGTGATTGGGTAAGTTATATATTAATCTTTGCCAATAAATGGACACAACTTGTGTTGATCCAAAGTTAAAGTACAAAATACAATACCAAAATGGCTGCCTGCGTCCAAAATGGCCCCTAGTCACTGAGTGACAAAACATTAAGAACACCTGCTCTTTCCATGACATAGACTGACCAGGTAATCCAGGTGAAAGCTATGATCCCTTATTGATGTCACTTGTTAAATCCACTTCAAATCAGTGTAGATGAAAGGGAGGCGGCAGGTTAAAGAAGGATTTTAAGCCTTGAGACATGGATTGTGTATATGTGTGTCATTCAGAGGGTGAATGGCCAAGACAAAATATTTACTGTAATGCCTTTGAACGGGGTCTGTTAGTAGGTGCCAGCCACACCGGCTTCGATTTGTCAAGAACTGCAACGCTGCTGGGTTTCCTGTGTGTATTCAAGAACTGCAACGATACACACAGGAAACCCAGCATCACAGAAATGGTCCATCACCCAAAGGACATCCAGCCAACTGGACACAACTGTGGGAAGCATTGGAGTCAACATGGACCAGCATCCCTTGTGGAACACTTGAGACACCTTGTAGAGTCCATGCCCCCGACAAATTTGAGCTGTTCTGAGGACAAAAAGGGGGATCTCAATATTAGGAAGGTGTTTCTAAATGTTTTGTGACACTCAGTGTATAGTGCACTACTTTAACAAGGAGCCCTATGGACCCAGGTCCCAAAGTAGTGGCACTATACAAGACACCATTTGGGTCTCACACAGGTTGTTTATATGAGATTAAAAAAGGACGGGGTCAAGTCAGAATAAGGGATATTCACTGTCTTGAAAATGATTTGGGTTTCATGTGCTTTTTCTCCGCAAGCGGTTTCTACAAAGCAAGAAGAACATTGATAGACCGATAGTCCGGTGAGTCGGCGACATTTTGTTAGGAGAAAGAGCTGCCACTGTAAAAAAAAAAAAAACAGAACGGAAACATTTACACATCCAGCATTGCTGTTCATGGTCTTGTGAGATCTTCTGTTCCTCACTCAAAACTTTCAACAAGGGCCGTGTCCATGTGTCAGTTTGTGTATTGCACTAGTCTCTCATAGTTGTCAGTGACTGTATGAATTACAATTAAAAGCTTGAAACAACAGATCAGACATGAATATATTTATTTTGATGTAACAACAGAACATTGGAAAAACAAGGGTCATAATAACTATGGAACATATTCAACCCTATAGCTATAGTATGAGACAGTTCTGTTACGAAATGGACCACTTACTGGTAGATGACATGGCACCCCCTGTTCACTTTACAGTGCACTATTTTGACCAAGCAATAGCAGTCTGGTCAACAGTAGTGCACTATATAGTTGACAGGCTACCATTTGACCTTGTATTTAGGTGGAAGGTGGATTCAAAATGCTGGGGGAAAATAGATAATTTTGTTTGTAGATTCTGATGGTATGGTGGAGACTGTTGTTTGTTAGATTCTGAAGGTATTGTGGCAGACTGTTATTTATGTAGATTCTGAAGGTATGTGACAGACTGTTGTTGTAGATTCTGAAGTATTGGGCAGAACTGATTTTGTAATTCTGAAGGTAATGTGGCAGACTGTATTTGTAGATCTTTGAAGGTATAGTTGACAGACTTGTTTTGTTTTAGATTCTGAAAGGTATTTGACAGACTGTTGTTTTAGATCTGAGGTATTGTGACAGATGTTGTTGTAGATTTGACAGGTATGTGACAGACTGTTGTTTGTAGCAATTCTTAAGGTATGTGGCAGACTGTGGTTTGTAGATCTGAAGGTATGTGGCAGACTGTTGTTTGGTAGATTCTGAAGGTTATGTGTGCAGACGTGTTTGTAGATTCCTGAAGTATGTGGCGACTGTTGTTTGTTAGATTCTGAAGGTAGTAGCAGACTGTTATTTTTGCATCAGTTAGTGCTTTACAAACAGAGCTCATTATGAGCAAAGGGTGCAATCTGGATTTGACTAATTTATCAAAACATGGTTAAAAACATTTCAATCTCAACAGATGGACTTTGCCCTCCAATAGACCCGTTTATTACATTAGGAGTGGCTATCCCCTCAGTGTTTTACCAAAAGTGGCGTGGTGACTGCTTGTTGTTGTCCGATCCCAGATTGTTCCCTTTAAAAGAACAACGAGACGCTTCTGGGTGACGTTTCCCTAAGATACAGATTAGAATCCACTTCCCCTTCAACAATTACAAAAACTGCCTCAAGGATCAGGGTCTAGGGGCAATTTCACCCTACACCACACCAAGCAGCCCACTTCTCCAGTCAGCACCGCCTGGCGGTCTTCCGCCAAGGGACTTGCGGGCTCGTTGGGGGCGGATCTTCAGATCAGTAGGCTCCACCCCCCACACCTCCGTGGTTACTCGGCGATGGTGGGTCGCTAGAGAACTTTCCGGAGGAAGCGATTATTCTGATCGCCATCTGCGCTCCATTCCTTAGTATCTAAGAAAAAACATCATGAATAATATATGCGAATACTGGTATGTCATCATTAAATAATACAAAATTATCATTTATATATTATTTATCATAAGTAATATATAAGTAAATGTACTTTACACATTGGTCACTGAAAGTAAGTGCATTCACGTTAAGGTAGCTAAACAACGACAATCTCCAAGTAGCCAAACAACGACATCTTCCATAGCAAAGCTCCAAGAGCCAAGGACATACGACATCTCCAAGGTAGCCAAGACGACGACAATCTCAAAGGTAGCCAAGACAACGACATTCTCCAAGGTAGCAAGACAACGAACATTCTCCAGGTAGCAAGATCAACGACATCTCCAAGGTAGCCAGACATACGGACATCTCCAAGGTTAGCACAACGATCCAGTCAAGACGACGATCTCTCCAAGGTAGCATAGCAACCATCATCCAAAGGTTAGCCAAGGACAACGACATACACTCACAGTGCATTCGGAAAAGTATTCAGTATCCCATCTTTTGTTACGTTACCAGCCCTACTCAAAAAGATTGAATAAAACAATTTCCCTCATATCTACCACACAATACCACCATAAATTGACAAAGCGAAAACAGATTTTTAGAACCATTATAAACAAAATTACCTTATTTCATAAAGTTCTCAGACCCTTTGCTATGAGACTCGAAATTGAACACTAGTTGCATCCTGTTTCCATGATCATCCTTGAGATGTTTCTACAACTTGATTGTTGATAGTCCACCTGTGGTAAATTCAATTATTGGACAGATTTGGAAGAGGCACACACCTTCCTATATAAAGGTCCCACAGTTGAACAGTGCAGTCAGAGCAAAAAACCAGCCATGAGGTCGAAGGAAATTGTCCGTTAGAGCTCCGGACAGGTGTGTCGAGCACAGTCCTGGGGAAGGATACTAAAAGTGTCTCCAGCATTGAAAGGTCCCCAAGAACACAGTGGCTCCATCATTCTTAAAAGGAAGACGGTTTGTAACCACAAACTCTTCCTAGCTGGCCGCCTACCCAAACTGAGCAAATCGGGAGGAGATAAACTTGCCCAGGATTGCTTTGAAATTAAGGCTGGCTGGGCTAAACCTGGCCACTTTTACTGAAAACGTTGCATAAATGTCATGTCCTGTAAAAAATAAAAATAAACTCAAACCAAGGGCCTTGGTCAGGGAGGTGACCAAGAACCCGATGGTCCTCTGACAGAGCTCTCAGAGAATCCTCTATTGAGAATGGAGAACCTCCAGAAGGACACTCCACATCTCTCGCAGCACCTGCACCAATCAGAGCCTTAAATTGGTAGTTGTAGCCAGAGGAAGCCACTCCTTGTAAAGGCACATACAGCCCGCTTTGCCAAAAGGCACCCTAAAAAGGATCTCAGACATGAGAACACAGATTCCCATCTGATGAACCAAGATGAACTCTTGGCCTAATTGCCAAGCATCACGTCTGGAGGAACCGGGCACCAATCCCTACGGTGAAGCATGGTGGTGGCAGCAGCAGTGCTGTGGGATGTTTTTCAGTGGCAGGACTGGGAGTTCTAGTTGAATCCGATGGGAAGATAACAGAGCAAGTAACAGAGAGATCCTTGAATTGAAAAACAGTACCTGAAAATAGCTATGTGCGCGACGCTCCCCATCCAACCTTACAAGAGCTTGAGAGGATCGCAGAGAAGGAACTGGGAGAAACTCCCCAAAATACAGGTATGTGCCAAGCTTGGTATCGTCATACCAAAGGACTCGAGGCTTATCACTGGGGCCAAATGCTTCAACAAAGGTACCTGAGTGAAGGTGCGAATACTTAGAAAATTTTATATTTTTAGGTTTCAATGTTTTTGATAGAAACCAGTTTTGCTTTGTCATTAATGGTTATTGTAAATGTCATATATGGGTTATTGTATGTCATATGGGTTATTGTGATGTCATTATGGGTTAGTGTGTAGGATTGATGAGGAAAAACGTAATAAATTTTATTGAATAAGCTGTAAACGTAACAAAATGTGGATAAAGTCAAGGGGTCCTGAAAATCCGAATGCACTTGTTATAGTACACAAAAGTATGTGGGGACCCCTCAAATTAGTGGATTTGGTGATTTCCAGCCACACCCGTTGCTGACAGGTGTTATAACACGAGCACACAGCCATGCAATCTCCATAAGTCCAAACAAATTGCAGTAGAATGGCCCGTACTGAAGAGCTCAGTGACTTCAACGTGGCACAGTCCATTAGGATGCCACACTTTCCACAAGTCAGTTCGTCACAAATTCCGCCCTGGCTAGAGCGCCCTACGGTCAACTAAGTCTGGTATTGTGAAGTGGAAAACGTCTAGGGAGCAACAATCGGTTCAGTCCGCGAAGTGGTAACCGCCAATCTCACAGATGGACCGGCGAGTGCTGAAGCGCATAAAAATATCTGGTCCTCGGTATTCGCAACCTCACTAACCGAGTTCCAAACTGCCTTTGGGAAGTTCATAATGCATGATTAACTGATAAGGTCGTTTTAACTAAGGTACATGAGGGATAATGATTATTACCTGATTATAGCGTTATTACTAGAGTACATGGGGATAATGTAGATTACCTGATATAGTTGGCTGACTTTCTCCTGGCAACTTTTAGTAGCCCTCGTAGTTCTGCAACACCTTGAAGCTGAAGCGAAGACAGTCAATGCCAGACCACCCGACACAAACGCAGCAGAGACAGTGAAGTGACTGTTACCTTACGGCGTGGTTGAGAGCATTTGGGTGACGTCTATTGAAGAGCTCTGGTTGTTGGGGCTGAAGAATCCTTCATGAATCTGGTCATTGGCCTCTTCCAGTTTCTGGGATGTTGTTGAAACGTCACGGCATCGTAGCTTTAGGAGAGAGACAGCAGTAAACAGGTCTCCACAACAGACCTGGAAATAATAACTAATAATAATTATTTTTTTTTTAAATGAAAGTCAAACAACAGCAAAATGAACTATAAATCCAATGATTTTCGTCACCCAAGCTGCGGTATTGTTGATCATCGTGCAACGTTGCATTAACGTGGAACCCAATCGAACACTGTATTAGATTGTGGAAAACCACTACCCATCTATGCCAAATTGTGTGTATTCCTCCACTCTTACGGTCCATCGTATTGTGTGTCTGTGGTCCCCCTCTACATCCATCTGTATTGTGTCTGTTGGTCCCCTCTACAATCCATCTGTATGGTGCCCCTGCATCTATGCTGGTCCACCTCTACTCTCATCTGTATGTGTCTGTGTCCCCTCTAACGTCCATCTGTATGTGTCTGGGTCCCCCTCTACGCCATCTGTAGGTGTCCCTGTGGTCCCCCTCTACGTCACCATCTGTATTGTGTGTCTGTGGTTCCTCCTCACGTCTCTGTATGTGATGTCTTGTGGTCCCCCTCTAGTCCATCTTGTGTGTCTGTGTTCCCCCTCTACGTCCATTGTATGTGTCTGTGGGTCCCCCTCTACGTCATCTGT